>NC_043015.1:35077180-35080456 GCF_006345805.1 Octopus sinensis
TCGTGAAGAATCCAATCGTTTGCACTTCACAGACCCAGTCGCTTGTGCTGAATGTCCTCCTGCAAACACTTCAAAATATTGCAGTGGAACTCAGAGTTGACAGCCTGGCCCTGGGGGAATATATTCTCAATGCACAATACCATGGATGTCGGAAAACGATGAGCATGGTCTTGATTGAGCTGCAGCTCCATCATGCCTTCATCAGTCATGGAGATGAAGGGCTCTTCCATTGCGGCAGCTGCTGCTTCATCTCAGGGTTGTACCTGTAGACAACTCTTATCACCGGTGATGATCCTCAACATGAAAGATGGCTCAGCAGAGACATGCTGACCGAGATCCCGAAAGACTTCAGCATGATGTTCTTTCTGCTCAGTGGTCAGCAGGTGGGGGACAGAGACATGTCACATGTTCAAGTCAGACTTTAGGATTGCCTGCTTGGGCCCAGTTGACAGACCAGCAACACCAGTAATGCCACTGATTGTCTGCTGATGATCCTAATGCACAAGTTGATGAATTTTCTCCACATTTCCAAGGGTGACACTTCTGGCAGGTCTTCCAGTTCACACACCGTCTTCCAAGGATGTTCTTCTGCTTTTGAAGCCCCTGGGTATCTTGAAACATTGTGTACAACCCATTGCCTCATCACCATAAGCTTGCCAAAGCATGTTCATTGTCTCTCTAGCAGACATCCAAGTTTAATGCAAAATTTCCTGTCCTTGACAAACTTGCAGACTACAGCATACATGTAAACACAAAAACACAAATTTCACAACTTGTGAAGTCAACACAATGATGTCACTTGACACACTGCTTCATGAAGGTCACTGCTAGCTGTTACTGCTCACACAACCATGTGCTGCTATCTGTTGGCATGCTACAGAACTAGTCTGGGAACTTTTTAGTAACACCTTGTATTTTCGTAATTTTTGCCAAAGTTCTTTCTTCAGTATTCTTTGTCACATCTGTATCTTGCCTTCTTGTACTGGTTTGCTTATTTGTTCTATTGTTCTAGCTTCAAGGAAGATAAATTTTGGATATCAGTAAAATTTTTTTTTATTTATTTTATTCCCAAGAATTACTGTAATGTAGAAAATATTAAGAATATTTGCAATGATTTATATTTCAGAATTTTGATGAAACTTGTTTAGAGGAGAAGGATTCTTCATTAAAGAAAAGATCTGCTAGTGAAAAGAGACGTTCTAATTCCTCTTTGAAGAAACATCAAAGCAAGACTGGATGCATTGTCATCAAGAGTGAAGATTCAAGGGAAAACAGTTCATGCAGTGATTTTTGCAGCGATTCAGAATATATGAACAAAAATGTTAAAATAGAGCCTAAATCGGTGAGTATTGATATTTCTTATTTATGGCAATTAATTAGGCATTAGGAAGGGCATCCAGCTCTAGAAACCTGCTAAAGTTGGCAGTTGAGCTCGTCCAGCCCTGTTGCTTGCCGAATCCTGTCAAACCATCCAGTCAATGCCAACATGATAAACAGACATTAGATGTTGATGAGGAGTAGGATAAATCATGAAAAAGCTTTAATAACAATTTTACTTGAGAAAGAGTATTTACTGGTATTTACTGTATTGGTCTTTGTTATCAAATACACACAGTAACAGAGAAAAGCCCTTAGTCATGATTTCAAAATCTGAGCTTCGGACGTTGAGCCTCATGGAGGCAATGACAAATGACTTAGATTGTTGGCAATTTGCTCCTCGTGAGAAAATACATCAAGCTCAGTGAAATTGTAGTTGTAGGCAGTGCTGGTGACATGTTAAAGGTACCCTGTACACTCTGTGGAGTGGTTGGTGTTAGGAAGGGCATCCAGCCATAAAAACAAAGCCAAATCAGACTGGAGCCTGGTACAGCTTTCCAGTCTCAGTAAAACCATCTAACCCATGCTAGTATGGAAAACAAATGCTAAATGATGGTGATGAATACACATATATTTGCCACACATTTTACAGTACTGACTGGGGGCATTATATCATACTAACCACACTAAAGAGATTGTTGCAGCAGAACTAAAGTGTCTTTCTTTGCATTATATCAATTTTTACTTAGCTTATGACATTCTATTCTTCTTTCATTCATTCACTCTTTTGTCTATG
Source organism: Octopus sinensis (assembly GCF_006345805.1). NCBI lineage: Eukaryota > Metazoa > Mollusca > Cephalopoda > Octopoda > Octopodidae > Octopus > Octopus sinensis. The sequence goes on from NC_043015.1 coordinate 35,079,294, forward strand.
ATATGGTTTTTACAACTATGAGGAGGTGTTGAAAAGTTCTTGGCATTGGTAAAAGAAAATACTGGAGGATCAATTACGATTTTATTCAGCATATCTCCCTCTCAGATTAACACACTTATTGCAGCAATCCTTCAGTCTTTCTAAGCCCCTATAAAAGAACTCAGAAAGGTTGGACCTCCAACCAAGCCTTCCACAATAGCCTTAACTTTTTCATTACCATATTTCTAACTAAAACACACACTCCTTGTTCTTAATCAGTACTATTGCATAACTTTTGTCTCAGCGTGACTCTTATTACAGGCAAATAAAGCAAAATATAAAAATATTTAAATTCTGTTTAAACCTCACCATAGAAAATGTGTCATCAGCTAATATTCAATTGGGCATTTTATATTTTTAGTTGAAATGCCTACTAAAGTAATTTCTTGTTCCCTAATATTTATATAATAATTCAGTAAAGTCCAGAACTCAAAAAAAGTCCCATTTTCTGTATTCTTTCAGAGAATTAATATTTGGCATTCCAGTTAAGTGATGAAAAGAGCACTGTCTAATTCAACAAATGGAGATAGTAATTCTAAATATTTAATGCATTTATTAATAATTGAACAAAAGCTGAAACTATATTCTGTTGACAATTTAATTTATAATAATAACCATAATATTAACCATACTTGCAATTTTTTTAATGATAGTTTGAGTTTTTATATTAAATCAGCTCATAATGTTAACAGTGCTAAAATTGAATTTGTGATATTTTTAATAATATTTGTAAATAAATAGTACATCTTTTTAAATTTGCAGCCAAAATATTCGAGTGGAAAGGATAATCTGATGAAACCAAAAGTAAGTCGATGGGAATCTAAAGAAACTGCAATATCCATTAAAAAAGAACCAAGACCAAAAAGTCATAATCAAAGTAAATCACCAAATATGCATCATCATCATCATCATCATAAATCAAACAGAAATACACATGAACAATTAAATCACAATAGAATGTATGAAGATAGAAAAAGGGAAAAAGACTACAAAAGAAAAAATGCAAAGGATGCTTTAAAAAGTAATACAAACAATCCCAAATCTACTGCTACAACAGAAGTATCAAAAGCTGATGCTAGCATGGAGTTGTCTGGTAAGCTAACTGAACATAGTAACACATACAA
>NC_043015.1:35085556-35290556 GCF_006345805.1 Octopus sinensis
AGAAAGGAAAATATATTTTGATATTTTCTTTTTCTTTTATCATTGGATCAATTAGAACATGTATATTATCCGTAGTACTTTCTATGCAGTATGCTATTTAGCATAATATACAGAAGATATTAAGTGTGAAAGCCAAACCAAATATATAATACTGACTGTATATCAAGTGAAATAATTATTTATAAGTTTGTCATTATTTATGATAATTCAGGAATTTATCAAAATCTAGTGAGCTGAACATATTTTGTGGAGGAATGGACTATGAAATATTTATTGAAGTAATGTTAATCTTAAGAAAATTATACTATAAAGTCTCTTCTCCATTCAAGTAGATATATTTTTCTCTTCACATTTGCTTTGTACGAAATAATACAGACTTTTGAACACAAGCAAAAATATATGTCTTCTCACTTGGGCATCTGTCATCCATTTTATTTTTAAACAGTTTTGAATAGAAAGGTCAAGGTCACAATTATTTAGATATGTAAATACGTGTAAATATCCTTTCTACAATTGGCACAAGGCCTGAAATCTTGGTGGGAGGGAAGCAGTCGATTACATCAACCCCAGTATTTCACTGGTACTTAACTTATCGACCCCAAAAGGATAAAAGGCAAAGTTGACCTCAGTGAAATTTGAACTCAGAACGTATGAAATACTGCTAATCATTTTGCCCAGTTTGCTAACGGTTCTGCTAGCAGAACTACTTTCAACAAATACACATAATATCATCCATGCCATTCATAACAATTGCACACATACACATGCACATGGATTATTACACATTCACACACACAGTTCTCCAAGAGTGAAAAAAATATTGTTTCTTAAATAATTTTCAAAATTTTGTCCTCTTCTTACTTCTCCCCCACCTCTCTCTCTCTCTCTCTTTGACTCTCCCTATCACCCTTCCTCTTCTTCTCTCTGTTTATTTGTATGTCTGTCATGTAGACATCAGGTGATTTTTATCACAACATGGTCAGGCTGTTGGCAAGTAAACCAGCAACCTTATTAAGCAGCCTTGGGAAATGAGAGAGGCTTTTGTTAGACATACTGTAGAATGAAAACTAAAACCTGATAAAAGCTGGATGAACTCAATGGAGGGAGACAACAATCATCCAGCAGTAATTGTGTGTGTGTGTATTTACACACGAATGGTGAATAAACCGCATAAACTTCAATGATCACATACTAGTTTGTCCCCATGCTCAAACTTTTCCTAGATAAAATGAAAGCATTTGTTCATGGTAAGCTCTCTCTCTCTCATCCATTTGTGATTGGAAATTGTTTTAAGCAAGAGGATATACCACTGCCAACATTGTTTGCCTCGTAGTTTGCAATGGTATACTTGATTTCAAGATTGCTGACATGGGATCGGCATCAGATAGGATCATCATCATCGTTTAATGTACGTTTTCCATGCTAGCAAGGGTTGGACGGTTTGACTGGGGTCTGGGAAGCTAGGAGGCTGCACCAGGCTCAAGTTTGATCTGGCAGTGTTTCTATGGCTGGATGTCGTTCCTAATGCCAACCACTCCATGAGTGTAGTGGGTGCATTTTATGTGCCAGGCGAGACTGGCAATGGCCACGATCGGTTGGTGCTTTTACATGCCACCGGCACAGAAGCCAGTCAATGTGGCGCTGGCATTGGCCACGTACGGATGGTGCTTTTTACGTGCCACCGGCACAGGGATCACGACTACAATTTTCATTGACTTTTGCTGTTGATGTACTTGACTCAATAGGTCTCCTCAAGCACAGGGTTGAAACAGTGTTTCTTTACTTGCCACCTGCACAGGAGTAGTGTCCAGCGGCACTGGCAATGGCCGGGTGCCAGTCATAAGATTTGGTTCAATTTCGATTTCACTTGCCCCAACAGGTCTTCACAAGCAGAGTCTTGTGTCCAAAGAAGGAAAGGTATGCATAGGTGGACTGGTTACACCACTGGCAAAAGCCATGAGTTATAAAATGGATTGCTGTCAAAACAATGCCCTTGTCACCACTAATATGCAAATTCCTGTATACTGACAAGTATGATCTTGTTGCTCACTCCAAGAGAGAAATGCCACATCTTATGAACTCCTCGGCAGCATGCAGCGCATTCTCATCTCAAACCAAACTTCACCAGGTGAAGCCCACTCTGAGCGAAACATTTATGTGTTTGGACAGAAATGTCAGGTTGTGAATAAATTCATGTATTTAAGCAATACTCTCTCTCTCTCTCTCTCTCTCTCTCTCTCTCTGTGAATTAAAAAAGCAAGTGATGCATTTAGAAAATGCAAGTAAAGGAGATTGCTGCTAAATACTTAATCAACAAAAGAGACAATGGAGCCCTTAGAGTTTTAAGATACAACTGTAAATGTGGATTATGTCATATTTCTGTGGAAGACAGTACGCATGTGATTAGCAGCTGCCCAGAAATGTAATCAAAGTTACTACCTTCCTATGGGGCACGACATGGTTGCAAAAACAATATACAATGTCATCGGGAAAAAAGACTGTCCTGGAATTAATATAGAGAATCCCCTTGTAATTGACATAGATAAACACAAGGAATACTAGTGGAACATTCCCTTTGAAACAGCTGTCAAGTGTAAACATAAGAGACCAGATATTGTTGTTTGGAGCACACAAGAAAAAGTACGACCATAGAGAATAGCTGTCCTGCTGGTGTGACTATCTTTTGGAAAATCAAAGAGAAAGAGGACAACCACAGATAACTGTTTCAAAACAGCTAGCTTTTAAATCCAGACTATATAGTCACATTTATACCTCTTGGTTTTGTGAGTAAATGCCTAAGTATCAATCTGGATAAGGTAAAGCTTTCAGAAAATAAATATTAATCAGCTAATTTGTACAGTTTGTAAGAGGAACAGTAAAGATATGCAATACTTTTTTCAAATTTAAAATGTGATATTTTTGTTTCCAACAATGGAACTTTGTATCTTTGTTAGAAACTAACTTCTACCTATGAGGAAGATTTCAAAGAATTTAAAACAGCAAAGAATGAATGTAGGTATGTAAATACATAGACATGCGCACGCACACACACACATACAGATAAGCTATGAAAACAACAACAACAATAACGTTAATTATTTAAACTTTCAGTGCAGTTTCCTATTTACTTTTTATGTTAAATATTTTAATGTATTTAGTAATTACGGTTGAGATGAAAAAATGTCTGAAGGTATATGGCTGTAGTTGTGGTCAGGGGAAAAGGTGGGGCCACCATCACCACCACCACTGCTGCCACTACCTTGTACTCTAATTCTCTCCCTATGCAATGAGAGGTGATACTGGATCTATCCCTGTTCAACACCTTCCACCATCACCTTTCTTAACTACTAGCCATTGGACTCCCTTCCTCTCCTATAAGCATTGAAATAGGAGACAAAATAATGACAATAACTAACGCATTATTCCTCTCAGATACACAAGTATCTCATCCACTATTTACAACTAATCTCACCACTTTAGACTATATCCTATGTTGCAGTGTCTTTTCAAAAGATGATGCATGCACTTCTGTAAGATCCACTTTCTGACTTCAGTTACATAGACATCATAAAAGAGAAGCTGATCTCCATCTTTCTGTCCATCACAAGAAATATGTGAAGAAAAAAAAAGGTAGGGGAGATAACTATGTCACTAGGTATATTTACAAGGAGGGAAGAAGGAGTGGAGAAGAAGTTGTTGTTGAACGAGAAATGCAGTGAGATAGAAAGAAAGATGAATTGTGAGTGAATGTGTGCGTGAGTACTTGCATGAAAGATAGATAGACAGATAGTTTTGTCACCATAGTAACTAACAAGTTTTGATTAAGTGCAAATCTGTCAACACAATGCAACACAGCTTCAAAATCAAAAAAGACTTTCACTATGTAACAATATAGTTATTTTGTGTGTGTGTGTCTGTGTGCATTTCTGTATGTCTTTCAACACAGAGATGATATAACACAGACTTTTAAAAGATTTTCATTTCACCACTATAATGACAGGCTGTTGTAGTTGATGAGAGAGAGAAAGAGAAAGAATTAAAATCTGTTTCAAGAAAAAACAGGTTGTTGTTGTTCAGACAGAAATACAGTGTGAGAGAGAGAGAGAGAGAGAGAGAGAGAGAGAGAGAGAGTGTGTGTGTGTTTGAGTGAGTGTCCATGAAAGATAGGTAGGTAGTGTTGTCACCATTATAACTAATGAAACTCTCACTCTATAACTGTCTACTATTCAATGAAGGTACATGCTTGATTAAAAATTATTTTAACAGGCTGTTTAGTGACGGGTCAATGCATAGTTACTAATAACAACATTAGTTTCAAAGAATAGGCTCCTCTACAGAGCTCAAACATTGCTTCACCTCTAATTCCATTTGGGATAGTTTTACTATCTCATCTCACATAGAGACATATACAAAGGAAGACTTATTCAGTTGACCAGCAAAGATTCACCACAGCCATTAACTAAAAAATGTAATTTTTTTTATATCATCAGCTTTTCTATTGCAATTACTATTACAGTTGTTAAGCACTTAAACACTTTTGCCCAAACCTATCAGTTGATCAGTCCCACCTCCTTGTGTATTTTTCCACTGTGCATTGAATATTTTGCTCAAATTTTCTCCTTGAGAATCAACCTAAATAAATTCAAGCTGAATAGTAACTCCTGCAGAATCTATTGCCTGGGATCAGCAAATGCAAAAGATGCACTCATTCTCCTTAAACTAAATAATAAATTTAAGAATAAATTAAAGATGCAAAACAGAACTACAAAATGGAGAATAATTCAGTTCAAACTTCACCTCGCAGCCATTGTGTCAACTTTATAAATTCACTCCTGAAAATATAAACTAATAAAACAAGGGAAAGTAATTAATATAAAAATGTTCTTACCTGCTCTGGTGAGTGTTTTATATACAGGACATTCATAGATACCAGTTAGCAATGGTGGTTTTTTGGACATAGGGATCAACCAGATGGTAGCCATGTCTGTGAAAAGTTCTTTTGGTCTACTTTCAGTCAAACAGTGTTCATCTCCACACCATCTGGCACCTTCTACGAATAAACCATAGATATAGCAACCTACAACTGGATGATCGGATATTTCCTGTGCTGACTCTTTCAAAATCTAGAAATAGGCAAGAAACTACAGATTTAACAAACCATCAATTGTTGACTTATACTGTTGTTATTCATGCAAATATTCACAACTGTATCCTCCCCAACCCCAAATCCCCACCTGACTGATTAACATGTGATTAATCCCCAGTGAACTCTAACTTACGGTCCCCAAATGAACTGTCTCCCCTATCTGTCTTCTCTAACATTACTGCAATGACCTCTGCTCCTCAGAGCTGACTGGTTTCATGCCCATGCACTCTTCCTTTTTCTAATTAACTCTCCAAGACTTTACACTAATCACTATAACCACTCTTATGACCTTAGAATGTAGTCATTCTGGAATTCCTTCCATAAATTTTCTTGTAGCTGCTGCCTTTCAACTTTCCAAGAGAAATAATTACCACATCCATCTCACTACTTTTGAAAATTGCAAAATCCATGGGCACAGCCCTTTTCATACGAAACCAATTAAAATAAAGTTTTTGCTTTATCTTTTCAGACATAATATTGTATTGCTTGAGAATATAAACTATTTTACTAGAAAATTATTTGTGTGTCTACCAAAATTCCAAATATCTCCGCAGAGTTTTTCAATTGTATGTGTAACTGTGACTGCAGTGAAGTTGAACGAAGCTCCCACTATGTCAGAAATTTTGCCATCTGTTGTCAAATCTGCATTCTCTCTTTAAAAGCTAAAAATTATTCTAAAGCAAGAATTAAATATATTCTTAAACAAAAATAAAAAAATACAATCTTACTATGCTTAGAATTCAATTATTCTCTAAATTCTTTTGGAATTTAAAATTTTCATCAATCTAATATTACTGTTTCATGTTGGATGAGTTCAAAGAAATAACTTTTGCTAAAATATCTGAAGTTTATCTTGATTAAATCATGGAATATTTTAAATATTAACATGAAACTACATAATGAAAAACGATGATCTTGTTGAATTCAAGTTATGACCTTAACAACAAACTCGCACCCAAAACTACTCAATCATACTCAGGATACACACAAATACAACCTCATATACCATATACACACACACACACACACACTGATACCTGCAAGTACATACTCAAAAGTACAGACATGCATGTATGTAGACAAATATACAAACATGCACAAACACAAGTACACACATGCATTGAATGGAAGCGAACAATACCTCGAATTTAAAAGAGATTGTATCAATGGAAATGTGTGCTCTGCGTGCAAAGTTCTGCAGAGTTCCTGTAAGGAAGGCTTGTGGGAAGAAAAATCCTGAGATCCAGTACACCTGAAGAATTAATAAAAATAATAAATATATAAAGTATTGTAACATAATTGTTTTCAGTAAGGTTTTGAGATAATTCCTATTTTTCTCTTTTAACCATACATCTTTAAATACTTCCATGGATTTCTTGCTACTTTCACTCACAAGATGCCACCAAGAGCAACTGTGATTTTCATCATTCAGGGTTGAGAACTAAGAACTGATTCAATCAAATATACTCCACTTGAATATGTGGATTAGCCTAATACTTAACTAGAAATATCAAATGGAAATTGTAGTTATGATACCTGTGCCAGCGGCATGTAAAAAGCACCGTCCGAACGTGGCCGATGCCAGCGCCGCCTTGACTAGCTTCCGTGCCGGTGGCACATGACCTGCTGTGCTTGAGGAGACCTATTGAGTCAAGTACATTAACATCAAAATAAAAATCAAATGGAAATTGTAGTTATGATACCTGTGCTGGTGGCATGTAAAAAGCACCATCCGAACATGGCCAATGCCAGCGCCACCTTGACTGGCTTCTGTGCTAGTGGGACGTAAAATGCACCAACCGATCGTGGCCGCTGCCAGCCTCGCCTGGCACCTGTGCCGGTGGCACGTAAAAAGCACCCACTACATTCATGGAGTGGTTGGCGTTAGGAAGGGCATCCAGCTGTAGAAACACTGCCAGATCGGACTGGAGCCTGGTGCAGCCTCCTGGCTTCCCAGACTCCAGTCAAACCATCCAACACGTGCTAGCATGGAAAACGGACGTTAAACGATGATGATGAAATTACTATTATTTTGTTGCTTCATAAAATTGGTATTGTGCTTGCTTGAATTATGCTCCCTATCAAACCATCACTCATCTATGATGACGATTATTCTGTACCTTCTGTATAAAAGTCTTTTTTTCTGCTTTTTGTACCTGTTCTTGCTTTGTATAAAAGACTTCCTGAATAATTCTTGCTGAATCCATGTTTTCTGCACTGCACCTACTCCTTTGTTCCACAACAATTGTTTTGTTAACATTTCTGATCTAGTCCTGTTCCAGATTCCTTACTCTACATCAGAATAATACTGTTTTTCCTCATCTTTCTTTATACTTTGGTGTCAAAAGGGCATTTCATATCAATTACAACACATAGTTCCTTCTTGCCAATACCTACAACATCTGGCCTGTTCTGTTCTTTTCCTTTGCTTTCTAAAGACTATTATTTTTGCACTCATTTCTGTGCATGCAAAACTGAAATTCTTGGCAAAATTCTAGTGAATTATCGCAGCAATCTTATCATGCCCATGCTTTTTGTATTCATCTTCTCAAACTGTATACGTTCTAATACAATGTGAACAATTGTCTCTTCTGACTCATTACACCTTCTGCATTTGGGAGAGCAGTCTAGTTAATCGGTCAGCTTTTGGGTCAGTTTAATCATAGGAAATATACCTGTGCTTGTTTTGTTTTGTATAATTGGCAGAGAAGAGTGTAATTACAAACAAGATAGGAGAGAGGCTGTTACCTTGAAAGATTCTGCTAATCTTTCCCTTCTGATGTTAAGCTCTTACTCTCTTCAATTTTGTATTGCATTCACTATTAGGCACCAAACGCTTTTCAAGATTTTGAACAATTCTAGATTGCTTGATCCACAAGTGTGCAGCTAAGTCATATATGTTTCCATAATCCATGAGATGCATAAATTTGCCCATCTCTTCCAGCAATTCCTCAACACCAATTATTAACTGCCTTTCCCCCAACCATTTTTTCTATTTTTCTCTTTTTTTGACAGACTTCCTCTTCATCAGACATGACATTTTACTCATATAGTTGTTGGCATACCTCTTCAGCAGCTGAAGTAGAAATATACCGCTTATGCAATTATTATTATTTTCATTATTAAGGTGACAAATTAGCAAAATTTTTAGCATGCTGGAAAACATGTTTAGAGGTATTTCATCCACCTCTATTTTCTGAGTTCAAATTCTGTCATGGTCAACTTTGTCTTTCATCCTTTTGGGGGTCATTAAAATAAGTACAAGTCAAGCATTATCGACTTTCCCACTTCCTCAAAATTTCAGGCCTTGTGCCTATGGTAGAAAGGATTATTATTATTATTATTATTATTATTCTGTTTGACTTTTGCTTTACATTTGTACAAGTTGGCTCCAAGTCTCACCCACAGACCTCAAGTGACAAGTTGGTGCCTAGGGTGCCATATATTCGGTTTTGTATTTAGTGTTGTACAAGTGAATGTCTAAAAAAAACCATAAGAAAATTATGTTTGTTTTAAAACTTGAGATTACATAGAAAGTATTTTGCGTAGGATATGAGCAGTTCCCATGAGCACTATCTTTTGAATTTCTGCTATTTTTGGGTTTCCTGGCATCTGAGTTAGGTAGCAAGCAGCCCCTTTTGCTATCATTCCCAGGGCATCTATGACAACAGGTATTGTTTTAGTCTTCAGGCTCCACATTTTGCTGATTTCTATTTCAAGATCTTTATATTTGCTCAGTTTTTGGTAGGTCTTGACAGATATGTTTATATCGATTGGGACAGTCTATTATTATTATTATTATTATTATTTTTATTATTATTAGTTTTCTTTGCCTTTCAATTTTGTTTCCATTTCTTGCTGAGTATCTTCCCGACACCCAGGGCAATGGAACTCACCATATACATTGGTAGGCCATTAAGATAAACACATTAGATTGTTCATTTACAAAGTCAAGTTATGTGAATGAAAAAAGAAAATAAAAATAAAGAAGGAAAATTTTTTACATGGGTTGTAATTGTTCTCACAGCAACACTGTTCTTCCCAGTACATGTGATGTACCTGTTAAAACAATCTTTTGCACTTCTTGTATAGATGGTAAGTCAATGATTATCATCATATAATTTTCAGTTCCTTTTTTGAAAATTTTAAGTGCTCCTGCAATTACTGGTATTGTAACCATCTTCAGATGCCACATTTTTTCAATTTCAATGAGCAAATTTTTATATTTTTTAGCTTGTCAAATTCTTTCGTCGAGACATTGTGATCACAAGGTATGCTCATGTCAATAAACAAACTTTATTGCTTTGGTCTTTCACAACAATATCCAGTTTATTAGCTTTTATGGTTCTGTCTGTGTGTACTGGGAAGTTCTTAAGAATTGTTACAATTTCTCCCTTAAGGTGTTACTTATACCATTTGTCAACAGTTTTGAATTTTTAATGCCGACATATTAACCAGTGTTGGCCAACTCTGTCATGTCTGGATTTATACTCCACTGGTGCTAAAACTTTTCATTCAGAGATTAAGTGGTCTTTTGTTTCAATCTCATCATTGCAGAATTGGTACTTTGACTCTACTACATTTTTCATCACATTGGCTTGGTAGTTCAAGGTCAATAAACTCTGATCTTGAGCAGCTGAGATGAACCCGTCACTCTTTGCCTTTAGCCTTGAACCTCCATCTCATTCAGTCCATCAAAAAGAGGTTGGGTAAGGAGTCTGACATGGGTTGGACCCTGACCAACTTAGATCAATAGAAAGCTTTCGATGGGGTCAACTACCAATACTTGGTGGTCATCCACACAGCAGCTGGTTTCATGGCATTCTTCTGCAATTGGCTCACTGCAATGGACAGTGGCATTCAGTGATAAAGTGAACAGTCACCAACTGAAAGCACTCAGCCTATCAAGGTTGTCCCTTCTCACTTTTCCCTCGTGCACTGACTCTTGAACCATGAGCAGGGTGGCCTATCTCACCCAGAAATGGACCCAGAGAATGCTATTCCGGAGAGATTGGTCAGTGGTAGTGAATGCCTATACTGCATGCATCATCTGTTGCTGCCTAACAGTTGTGCCTTGCTCTAGTTTATGACTTACTGAACAGGAGCATCTGCTCTCCCACTTTTTGTGGAAGGAACATGTTACCCTACTAGCCAGGTACTCCATTTGCTGTCATAGCCACTAAGTGAAGGACTGGGCATAGCGTGGCTGATGATGTGCAAGCATGCATGGAGGTTGTGACAGCTCCAGAAATTCCTTGACAGTAAACAACAGGTGTGCTCACTGTTTGCTAAATGTGCTTTTTCACTCTTCATCTCTTTGAGAAAGCAGAAGTCCTAAGTCAAACAACATGGTGGGTTGAAGTTCAATATTGTTATTCTATGGAAGGTAAATATGATGGTATGCTCAGGAAATCTCTGGATATAAATGAAAATCGATTGGCTCATCTCATCTGGAGAACTGTGGGACCAGCATGCAGAAATAATTTCCAGAAATCTCTGGCCCAGCAGTGCTACTAGAGAACATTGTTGGTTTGAGATGAAAAGGCTCAGAAATGCCATCAGCAGAGCCTGTCCAAGATGTGTGCTAAACAACAAACCTATTCTGCATGCACTCACTCAGTACCTGAGCATCACTGGTCTGTGGTTTTATGTAAGAAAGGAGAGGTTGTCTTTTGTCTGCTGGCTTTCACAAATTTGACATTAATGGGTACCGAAATATTTTGACTGAAGCCTTATTGGTTCTATCAAAGGATAATTCTTGGTTGACTTTGATTTGTTAAATGAGTTTACATTTAAATACCAGCTTTTCTTCTCCCTTTCAGATTCATTCAACAAAAGCTATTAAACAAATTCAACTTACAAAAGGGATCCCCTTTTCGATCCATTGTTTGATAAACTTCACTCGTGTGATTAAGTCTTCCACCCAGCTCGATAAGGGTTTCAATGAAGGGTATGCCTGTAAAGAAAAGGTCTAAAGATTAGTTAGTTAAAAACACAGGGTCATTTTTTTGTTTAAATTAAATTTAAATGTATTTTAGTTGGTTAATTTAATATTACTGTATTTCTAAACTTGAAACACAAAGCCAAGAAACAATATCGATCAACTACATTAATACTATTATGGCTAAAGCTTTTAAAAAGAAAGCAACTTGTAAACTGAATAAAGAGCTTATATTTTGATAGGGAGATATACTTTATCTCAGCATACAGTGAAATTCTTTCAATTAAATCTTTCAAATGGGAATATCCACCATAAAAAGATTCAAAGTACATTTTTATATAATTAAGGTTCAAGACATATGTGCATGCATATATATACACACGTTATTATTATTATTCATGCCAGGCGGAATGTTTAGGGGCACTTTTGGTGTCGATAGAATAAGTACCAGTTGAACACTGGGGTCAATGTAATCAACTCATCCCCTCCCTCCAAATTGCTGCTCTTTTGCCAAAATTTGAAACCATTATTATTATTATTATTATTATCATTAGTAGTAGTAGTAGTAGTATAAATGTAGCAATCATGAAAAAATTCAACATTTCATGCTCAAACACAGCGCTTATGGAATAAACTTCGAAAGTAGGAGATCAATGTTAAAAAATTTTTAATTTGGCAATGAAGATTTTATCAATTATATCAGCTTTCCTATGTTATAAAATGCAGCAACAATACCCTACAACCATCACTTTATTCAGAAGATGAAACCGCAAGAATTTTGAAGTGTTAATCAACCAAATAAAGATTAATAAGGAAATATGAACAATCTTTCACAAAAAGTTTGAACTCAAATACAAGTTTAAAAGAAGTGTTGCTTCCCCATTTAGCAAACTACTTAATACTATGGTCAATTACATGCAAAACACAGCCCCTGTTTGTATACATAGTCTTATCAAGGGGGTACCTTCTGCTTATCATCATCATCATCATCATTTAACATCCGCTTTCCATGCTAGCATGGGTTGGATGATTTTGACTGAGGGCTGGCGAACCAGATGGCTGCACCAGACTCCAATCTTGATCTGGTAGTGTTTCTACAGCTGGATGCCCTTCCTAACGCCAACCACTCTGAGAGTGTAGTGGGTGCTTTTTATGTGCCACCAGCACGGGGCCAGCCAGGCGGTACTGCCAATGACCTCACTCGAATCTTTTTACACATGCCACCGGCACAGGTGTCAGTAAGGTGATGTTGGTAACGAGCACGCTTGAATGGTGTCCTTTTACGTGCCACCGGCACGGAAGCCAGTTGGCTGCTCTGGCAACAATCACGCTCTGATGGTGCTCTTGGCACCCTACTAGCATGGGCACAAGTGCCAGTAAGGCGACGCTGGTAACGATCACACTTGAATGGTGCCCTTTTATGTGCCACTGGCATGGAAGCTGGTTAGCCGCTCTGTCAACGCTCCCTAGTTTTTCTACAACCTTAATTCTGACTTCAGAATCACTAAAGGCTTTCAGTGTAATATCTACAAGCATTACCCCTTGAAACTTGTCTGTGTCGTACCATGTGTTTATCCCATTCGTTGTCTTATTAATACCCTGTCACCTACGCCATAGTTTACCAAGGAATCTTACATGAGTCCCATTAGTATCCATACAGATATATCTTCTGTTTGCTTGGCCTCCCTTGTACTCCCTGATTGATTGTCTTTTTGGTTCCAGCCTGAGCACTGCATGTGGTGCAAAACGTCCGGTACATGTTTCCTTACTTAACAAGGTTTGCAAAAGGGGGATATGTTAATTATTATCCCAAATCTGCAATGAGTATATTTATTTTAACATTGTGTGATATTGCTGAATTCCTGTGGACTACATAACTAGAGGCCACAAATTTCACGGAATAACAAACGAAGAGCTGAACTTTGTTCTTTATTGTCTCAAGCCAAAGTTCAGTATCAAGGACAAGGAGCCAATTATTAGGATGCATTGTTGGGTAGTCTATCCAATGGACAGACAAACAGACAGACAGAATAAAAGCCAATGAATGGGCAGAGTCATGAGAGTGTCAGACAGAATTCCCAGCAGTATTCATTCTGGCTCTTTGCTCTCTTGACTTCAATGACCATCGGAGTTAGGGTTAGGGTTTTTTGGGCTTTTGTACTCTCTCTCTCTCTCTCTCTCTCTCTCTCACACATTCTTTTCCTACATGTGTCTCTTTTTCGTGGAAAACTATCTAGAAAGGGATGGGTTTCACTAGGCTTAAACATGTTAATAATATTTATAAGCATGAAAATGCTCCAATAACTCCAGCTGGAGTTATGGTACCATGGTATGTATTAGACACACAAGGCAGCGAGCTGGCAGAAACGTTAGCACACCAGGCGAAATACTTAGCCATATTTCGTCTGCTGTTATGTTCTGAGTTCAAATTCCGCTGAGGTCGACTTTGCCTTTCATCCTTTTGGGGTCAATAAATTAAGTACCAGTTACATGCTGGGGTTGATATAATCAACTTAATCCGTTTGTCTGTCCTTGTTTGTCCTCTCTGTGTTTAGCCCCTTGTGGGTAGTAAAGAAATAGGTATGTATTAGACACACACACACACACATGTGTATGTATGTGTTGAGACTGTTTACATTTAAGCTGGTCTTGCTTTCAACATCATTATTTTTCGCATTCTGTTCCTCACTTTCCTCTACAATGTCTTGCTTTTAGTTGCCTTATTTCACAACCATTACAGAACAAAGCACACTTGTAAAAAGGGCTGCGATCTGTGAACAGTTTTGAGTAGGAGGCAGAAAGAGAAGCAACAATACACTGAATTCGTAAAGCAGAATAAAATGCAATGTCAAACAAACTACATGATGGCCAGCATACCACGTCCAACACCACTATTATGCAGTTTTGCTGCAATTTTTCTGTTTGAAAATATAACCTTTATTCAGTTATCTTAAAACCATGTTTCTGCTCTCATTTGACTAACAGTTGTCATAGTAACCACTTCTCTCTCATTGTCTTTCATTACAGCATTTCATAGCAAGGATATTGTCTTGCATGCTTCACTTCATTTGAGCAGTCACTCAATGATGACCAGCCACACATTGCTCCTCCATAAGACCCCTACTGAGCAGGAAACCTTCACTTTGGGTTCTAACTTCATTTACTCTTTACTCTTTACTTACTTGTTTCAGTCATTTGACTGCGGCCATGCTGAAGCACCGCCTTTAATCGAGCAACTCGACCCCGGCACTTATTCTTTGTAAGCCCAGTACTTATTCTATCGGTCTCTTTTTGCCGAACCGCTAAGTGACGGGGACATAAACACACCAGCATCGGTTGTCAAGCAATGCTAGGGGGACAAACACGGACACACAAACACACACACATACATATATATATACATATATACGACGGGCTTCTTTCAGTTTCCGTCTACCAAATCCACTCACAAGGCTTTGGTCGGCCCGAGGCTATAGTAGAAGACACTTGCCCAAGGTGCCATGCAGTGGGACTGAACCCGGAACCATGTGGTTGGTAAACAAGCTACTTACCACACAGCCACTCCTGCGCCTTTAAGCAATTATTTGAACCATTGTTATATTCCATTTATTCATAAGAAATTAATATTTCGTTTTTGGATTTGGTTTGCAAGATTCTTTATATGAGTTTGTGTGTTGAAGTATATTCTGTTGTGTCTGGGGAGAGTCATTTTCTTTTTGTGCCTTATGATGTAACACACTCACAGGTAAAATTTCCACTTTTTGTTATTTTTATTTTCCTAAAATTTTCGTTGCATCTTGCAACCTTTTCAATAGTTTTACCGGTGAGTGTGTTATATTATAAGGCACAAAAAGAAAATGACTCCCCCCAGACACAACAGAATAAGAAATTAATGTTTTTGAGGTTGTACAACAACCAATAACTGTTTATTGAGACACCATCTCTAGAAAGACTGAAGGTTTATCAAAGAGTGAAGGGATACTTTTGCTCCTGAACATCAGGCTGGTACTGCTTAGCCACAGGGTTATTTCCCACTTTGCTGGAGAATGTAACAAAGTGTCACCTGTTCACAACCAGTGAACTGAGGAAATCTTCTTTCCTCCTTTACATTCCTCTCTCACATTTTCTTACCTTCTTCTTTTCCTTCTATTTTATTCTCCTATAATAATTCGACTGCACTTATTCGTTTACTAGTGTATATGAGGGTTAGTATCTTTGTTGTATTTTTGCCAATACTGCTGATAATGTAAGCTGGTTGCATTGTGTTTCATAATAGGATGAACAGATCAAGGAAATTAAAAATGGTAGCTTTCGGAAACACTTGTACTTAATATAAAGCATAAAATACCAGCTATGTTTTTTCACATTTCTTTCCTATTCTATCCACAGGCACCACACACAAGCCTAATTGGAGCCATGAAGGTTGTTGTCAAACCACATCAAGCATTTGGCATGAATGTGAAACTTATCTATCCCACCCAAACGTTTTGCTAATATATCATACTTTGTGGCACACCTCTTTAACCCATCAAGGGTTTTTCAACACAGTTTATTGCAGAGAAAAAAATTCCCACTTGGCACAAAAAGGTGTAAAAACAGCAATAGTCAGCTCAGAGCATCCCCACTCCAGTAGACTAATAGATGCAAGTATTTTGAACTCTTAGTTTTTATATGTATATGTATGAATGTATATATGTGTGGGTATGTGTGTGTGTGTGCATGTGAGTGTGTGTGTGTGTGTAAGGTGGTGAGTTGGCAGAATCATTAGCACGCTGGACAAAATGCCATTACGTTCTGAGTTAAAATTCTGCTGAGGTCAACTTTGCCTTTCATCCTTTCGGGGTCGATTAAATAAGTACCTGTTATGCACTGGTGTCGATGTAATCAATTTAATCCCTTTGTCTGTTCTTGTTTGTCCCCTCTATGTTTAGCCCGCTGAGGGCAATAAAGAAATATATATATGTGTGTGTGTGTATATATATATACACACACACAATGTTAGAAGTGATGTACATATATACATGTACATATATATATGCATGTATGTATATATGTGTGTGTATCTGTGGGGTGTGTGTGTGTGGTGATCTTTGCTACAAATGTAAACGTTTTCACCAATAAACTTGCACTCCATTATTAGAGGCTCCACAGAAGCTAAAAGGTGATGTGCAAGCACTCAGTTCAGGGTGCAGAGCATCTTATTGCAAAAACTGCCGGTAGGAAAGAAAATACGTTTACGATTCAAGGGAGAGAACTTTTGTTTGAGCTGCTTCCTCATTACGTGTAAAAGAGTTGTGTCCCATGAAGCTAATATCTGAAACCTATTGATACAACTGTATTCAAAGTTATTTTTATGACAGTTGAATTCCTAAGAAACTTTTCAATAACACCCATCCGTCTATATTTCTTTAATTTACTGTAGATGTCAAAGATGATCCCATTTCAAAACATTTTGGACATATGCTTTTGCAATGTTTTGCACGAGAAAGCGAGGTTTTAAAAAATGTTGTTGATGAGAACAGAGAATTAAGAAAAGAAATTATGTTATTAGAAATGGTCAGTGGTAAGAGAGATGAAGGGATATCAGAAATGCGTAAGCTTGGAGATGAATGGCAGCTAGCAGCATAGAAGTGGCTGGTAATGTTAGTTGATGGGGGAGAGCACAATTGATGGCTAAGCAAGATGATGGTAGAAAGAGAATGATAAATATCAATAAAAAAGTGATGTACAGAAAAGAGAATGATAGAAAGGGAATGATGCAAACTGCAGTTTATTGTGGAGAACTCATCAAGTCCATTTTGCACCTCTGCTCCACACTATTCTTTGTGTAAGAAAAAAAAGGTTTTGTAGATGCGGAGAGAAAGCGACGGTGAGATGTGTTCTGTCAAACTGCAGGTGAGCACTAGACTGGTATACGTAGTCTCACAATCAAGTCCTCGGTGTCATAAGCACAGCACATAAGGAGAAGATCGAGGGATATAATAGGGGAGAGTACCCAAAAGTGGAAAAGCATGGAAAAAATACTTCCAGAAGGAGGTAGGCCAGGCCTTCAAATAAAATATACGAGATAGCTGAAAGATGGAAGGGATACTCGGAACTGGCCACGGATTTGGAAAAACTTATTATTTCAAACTCATAAAAACAACAAAAAGACCGGACTTAATCATATGGAACACAGAACAGAGAATTGGAATTTTGCTGGATCTGACAGTGTCATGGGAAGAGAACATGACTAATGCAGAGCAATGGAAGGAGAAGAGGCATGAGAAATTAATTGAAGGGTGTGAAGAACAGGAATGGACTGTCGAATATTATCACCCGGCAGTGGGGGCTAGGGGCTTCACTGAAAGGAAAATGACAACATTATTTAAAAGAAGGTTTGCATTTTCAGGCTCAGAGCTGAGAAAAGTAATAAAGAGGATACAGGAGGCAGTCGAAAAAAACCAGTTTCTATATATGGCTGGAGTGAGAAGACCAAAAATGGCTCAAAAGCCATAACGTGCTGACTGGGAGATAGTGTCGCTAGGTGAGGCTGGCTGACATTTAAGCAGCATCAATGATTGACAGGTGGGCCAAGGTAGTAGTCTTGTTTATGGTGCCCCCTCCACCTGGTTCGAAGGCTTGTACCACTAAACAGCTGGTCGGCTCTGGCTGCTGGAACTAAAACTAACACAACACTGTTGGAAGGCAGATTTAGAAAGGGCACGGGCTAAAACTACACGCCTTTCCCTTCCATTGGTCAGTCGAAGCTTAGACAGTGTCACGTGACAGTTAGCTGGTCCTGGCTGCTGGAGCCTACTGGCAAGTATTTAAAGGAAAATTTGGCAGGATGGTCATTCACCTGCTGACATTTGTTGACACTGCATTGAAGAGGCCAAAGAACAAAAGAAAAAAGGAGAATGAAGAAATGCACTCAACACTAGAGCTGAAGACACCTGAAAGGAGAATCCCACCATGTCGAAAACGGTAGAGGAGTAGGGGCTGAAACTAGATGTGGTTCCTCCTGATGATGACTTTAGCCACTGGATCCTATAAAGGAGCTGTTGGGGTAGTGAACCATGAAACATGGTTGGAATTCCTTCATGTATTTGTTTTGCAAAATTTCTGATGTGAAATTGTGTGTTGAAACAGATATTGTTATAAATGGAGATGGTATGTTTTTCTGTTTTTAGTCCATTCTGAAGAGAAAATGAGCTAAACAGGGGAATGAAGGGTTGCTGAAGAGGTCATAGGATGTGTAACAAAAGATTTCCAGACAAAGGACATAAAATAAGAACAATAATAAGGGTGAAGCGAAGAAGGAATACATATTCTGTGTGTTTATTTGGCAAAAAGAAAAAAAAAATACTGGTCTTTTTTTTTTTCCTTTTTTCAGAGCATCAACTTGAAACTGTCTCTCATGAATTTGTGAGTGTGGTGGAAGAATGAGAGAGGGGGAGGACCGAGGGAGAGACAGGAGAGAGCAGTGGAGGGAGTTTTAAAACTATCTTGCAAAGCAAGGGTTGTGTGTAAGATGCCAGGAGTGGAGGAAAACTTGATAGGGGCTGGTTGACAAAATGGAAAGGAAGTGAAGTGAGGGAGAGAGATGGGGGAGAAAGGTGGAGAGAGGAGGAAGAGGGGTATAAGTTAAGGAGAGAGGGGGAATAGGGTGTCCTGTTTGGTTGAATGGAGAAAAAGTGGGGAGTACAAAGTGGAAGAGGAAGAAGAGGGGGAGGAGCTGTCATCAACATCACCACCACCACCACCACCATCATCATCATCCTCCTCATCATTACCACTACCACCACCACCACCATCATCATCCTCCTCCTCCTCATCATTACCACTACCACCACCACCATCATCATCATCATTCATCTGTTCATTCTATTCTGATTTAGAAATAATATCTTACCTTCAAGTCCCACATTGCCGGAATTTTGTTGTTGAAAAGGCTGTTTGATAAGGCTTCCAGTTGCTGAGACATAACAACCAAACCTTTCAGGGCTTTCAGTAAATCCTGAAGACTTTTATGACAAACTGCAAGAAGCCTGTTATATCTAAAAGACCATTCAAAAACACATTCTATATTAAGAATTGAGTCTGGGTTGATGAAGATGAAGCATATATAAGAAAGTGATGTATGGTTGTAAGGCCTGACGTTAAAGATTGTAGAAAAATAAGGTGAATATTATCTTTTGAATGTGGAATATTAATATGTATGAAAAGGAGAGCATTAATCAGATGCTAAGAAAGTGGTTGGACATTCATGTATAGTGAGAAGATGACCAGGTTGACCGGATATATTATGTGAATAAAAAGGAAGTGACGGTGGGGACTCATTGTATATTTACTGTAAAAGAAAGGCATCTGCGAGAGAGCAAGTAAAACGGAAGACGTAAGGTCAAATTTTTATATATTTGACCTCACAGAAAAGGAGTGAGATAAGTGGTGATATGCCATGTGATAGACTCGTCCAATCATACCATCAGGGAGAAACCGGTGTCAAATTATAATCCAGCCCATGCCAGCATTGCAAATTGTGAAGATGCAAGTGTAGTAAAACAACTTAGTAGTAAAGCTCAAGTCAGAAAGAAGTAGAAGGTCAAGAATCGGTTATCTGTGTTGGTCATGAATTTCTTTTCTCAGTCATGAAGCATAGATTGAGTGAGATGTTACAGTGTAATTAGACTCGGACATTGAATGCAGATGTGCGGAGTCTAATGAGAAGAGAGGTAAGATTTGTTAATTTACATATAAAGTTGAGAACGAATGCATTAAGAGAGCAGGCAGACATAAACAACCTCGGTTAATATGTACGAGAGGAGACAATCATATATATGGCGTAGTGGTTGCCAAACAGTGAACTGAGAGAACAGACATTACAAGAAAGATCTCAAGCGATAAGTGCAGGGGAGATAACTCTGTTGGTCTAAACCAGTAATTTCCAAAATGCTACAAGAAATAAAAATTCTTTATAAAACTAAAATTCAAATTCTATTTGACTGTATATGTTTCTAGTTTTTAGACTAAACAAGTCAATGTCACAATAAAATTTTTCAGCTTTTGTATTCTTGGACACAAGTCCTTGTACCTTAAAAATAATAACTTTCAAATGACCCCTAGAAGCTTCAAACTTTTGTTCATTAGTCTACTGACATACTACCAAAAGAAAAAAAAAAGAAAAAGAAATCAGCATTTCTGATGACAGAGTAAGTAATGTACATAGGAACAAAAACTGAGATACACACATGAATAGCTCTTAGACCTATTTTGTGGAAGACATCATGCATGTGATTAGCAGTTACCCAAAAATGTCATCAAAGTTACTACCTTCGTATGTGGCAGAACATTGTTGCTACACAATAATACACAATGCCACTCAGAAAAACGAATTTCCAAGAATAAATATTGAAAATCCTGTTATTGAATACATACACAAACATCAATGAAAGCAGTAATGGTGGGACATTCCCTTCAAAACATCCGTCAAGTCTAAACCTGGCAGGCCAGATAATGTTGTTTGGGACACACAACAAAAAGGATGTCCTACCACTTTCAAAGAGGATAACCATGGACAGTTGCTTTGAAGCTTCCTGCTTCTGCATCCACATGATAAATTCACATTTATACCAATAATAACTGGTACCTTTAGTTTTGTGAGTAAATGCCTAAGGGACAACCTAAAATAGGCAGGGTTTCCAGAAAAAAACCCCAAAATATTGACCAGCTAATTTGTACAATACGGAAGCAATTTGTAAGTGGAACAGTAAAAATATACAAGGCTTTTTTCAAGTTTAAAATGTGACATTGTTTTTTTTATCTACATTCCAACGATGGAGCTTTATATGTTTGTCAGAAACCAGCTTCTTCGTCAGAGGATCAATTTAAATAATTAAAAACAGAAGAGGACATACAAGCAAATATGTATGTATACATACGTGTTTACTCTCTAATATATGTATGTATATATACATGCATACATACATTTGTGTGTGTGTGTGTATGCGTGTGTATCTGTGTATGTGTGTGTGTATGTCTATGTGTATGTGTGTATGTGTATGTGTGTATGTATGTGTGTGTGCATGTGTGTGTGCATGTATGTATGTATGAATGTGTGTGTGTGTGTATGTATGTATGTATGCATGCATGTAATAACTGCATTATTTCCAGTTCAATCTTAGATTCTGGGAGTAGATCCAATAAGCACAATTCTAATAACAGTTCTTAAACTGCCATTATACAAAATGGTAATATTTCTGTTGCTAATACGCATAACAGGAATATCTATACAGCACCAGAACTGAGTAAGTGTAGAAATAATTCCAATGTCCCCTTAACAATATCAAACTTCTCTGTCTCTCTTTCTCTCTGTAGTCAGTACCTAATTGATTAACAGCTCAACACACACGCCTACTTTTTATATAGATATATTTTTGAATAATATATTATTATTATTAATATAAAGAAATTAATATCCAAACTCATCCTAAAGATATACCTGTGTGAGAGAAGTTATTGTATTAAAAATATATATTTTTATTTGAATATTTTAAATTGAATATATTTACCTAAAGATTTATACTTTTTATATATTGCTCTCCATCTCTAAAACTTCACTAGTGAAAGCTAGAGTGTGAAGAAATAGTTGTCTAAGGTGGTTTAAGCAGAAGGTCATGTGTGTGTGGTGCAATTTCGAAGGAGTTTGGTGCACTTTGAATTTGTCTCATGTTGTGAATGCTGTGTTGTCATGTTGTGAATACTCATGTTGTGAATGCTGTGTTGTCATGTTGTGAATGCTCATGTTGTGAATGCTAACCTTTATGCTCAACAACCACAATGAGTAAACGATATTTTGAAAGCCAACTGGCTGGCATTGATCAATTGAGGAAGCACACTCCTACAGCATGACAATGGCCTCAGCACACACTACCAATGTAACCAAGTGCAAATTTCAGAGATGTGAGAGGCTGGAAGTTCTGCCTACAGTCCAAAATTACCAACTTTTCCGAGCCATTTCCTGAATAGAAAGAGGATCAACAATGTGGATGAAGTTGAAAACAGGTGTAGGGCGTTTCTGTCTCTGAACCAGCCAAAAGTCTGGAATTGAGCTCCTAACACAACAATGGTAACATACAACAGAATACGATCGTATATATTTTGATGAATAAATGCTTTTCATATGTGATTTGTTTGAATTATTAATTAAAGCTTGAAATACAGAAAAAAAAAGACAAAAAACATTTGGCTCAACCTGATATCCTTCACAAAAACAACATACATGTGCAGTGCTACTATATTTATACACAAAACATAAATGACACTACATCAAAAGGTATTAAAATTTATATCTTACCTAATGACTTCTTGGACAAGAACTGTATTCATAGATTGTTCATACAATATTGGGTACTGTTCCATGACACTTTTCACATGAAATAAGTTAGGGAGTTGCTGTATGATATCTTTGGCCGTTTCTTCAGTGGCCTGTTTGGTTAAGCAATATATACAAAAATAAGTATAGAGTAGAAATAACAGTGGTGCTTAAGGATGGGTGAAAGTAAATGGAAAAGGAAACAGATGTGGAAACAAAGTATCAGGGCTTCTCATTAAGGTGCAAGAAGGAAGGTGAATATAAGAATGAATAAGGACAGTGGATTGGGTTAAAGTTCACAAGAGTGTGAAAGGAGAGTGACAGATGGTTCGAAGTGAAGGTGAATGAAAGGGGGCAGATCAGGAGTGGAGGAGGAGGTGATAAATAGCCATACAGAAAGGGTGGAGAGTAGAAGTAGTCTAAAACTGTAAGTGGGTGAGAAATAGGGAAATGATGTGAAATGTGAGGGGGAAGGAGAGAGAGGTAGACAGTAACAGAGATGAAGGTCAGAGATACATAGGAATGGATAGAGAGAGTGCTGGTGATGACAGACATGAAGTGTTGAGAATTATAGCAAATGTTAGGTGTTAAGTATGAGGTAGTTCAGGTGAAAAGGTTGGTCAGCAGAAAATGAAAAATGCGAAAGAGAAATACTGTAAATGAAGGATGGATGAGAAAAGAAAGTGAAATGGAATATATACAGTTTTTTAACTGATTTGGTCAAAGGAATTCTTATTCAATGAGATATGTTACATGTCTAAAAATACACCAAACATTATACACTGAAATATTTATGATAAACCCTGTTTTATCAAAAAACAGCGAGATGAATGCTGAACCTTAGTAACAACCGAAGGGAAACTATGTTTAGAATGGAAATGCAATTTACTTAATATTTCCTTTGATAGATTTAAGATTGTAGAAAATATAGCACTTACCTCTTCTCTGGAAGTGCCAACTCCTGTAGATATCTTTGGTTGCAAATTTAACAACCATGTTAACAGCTGAAATGTGTCTGTTTGTGCACAAGTGATATTGGCATTGTCATGAAGACCAAAGATCTCTGGTGTATCATTAATGGGAAGGTTTCTTATATAAGCCATATAACCCTAAATGAAAGATATATATATATCAGAATTTCACAAAGGATTTATGAATTAAACAGTAAGAATTGAGTGAACAGATATATCTCAACTCTCTTCATTATACTCATAAAGATTATCAACTGTTGTTCTCTGTAATTTTCTACAGATAACAGTTTGCATTTTTACTTTCAAATCCATTTTCATTTAAAACTTTTATCAAATCATCAAAAAATGGAACACTAGTGTAGGAGTAAAATTAAATTTGTATCAAGTGACTTAATTTGAGTGTTATAATAGCAAAATATTCATCTTAACAGCTAAAATTAATTAATGAAATACATAACACTTAATATTATATAATGAATGATTAAAGAACACTTAAAGTTGTGGAAGAATTTAAAGTTTTAACAGATGCAATAGTTGTGAGTTAATCCACTGAATTCACTCAGCTTCCCTCCTCTGAGTCTCTTTTTCTCTCCAACAACCCATTGCCAAACATTCTATTTTGTCCTTCCTCTCCAGACATCTATTCCCTCTCTTGCCAGGCTTTCACTACAGGTTTTGGCTGACAGAACTTCATGCTAATATTAATCACATAAACCTCATCACAAATTGCAATCTTTAGAGGTGGTATGTCTCTTTTGTAGAGTAAAATGCTAAAGAAAATTTGTATTGTTTACAGAAATTTGGTACCAAATAAGAATCAGGTTGTAACAGTAAAAGAATAAATGATCTTTTCCATGGCTTCTTAATTTTTCTCTTAGTACCACAACCATTGAAAGTCAATAAATGGTCAACGTTTCTTCTTTCCAGAACAATATTCCTTAGTCCGTGTCTACCACAGACCAAACTGACCATTCATCACACAAACTTCACTTTGGCCACAGAACTTTCTTCTCAAACTTCATATAACATTCACTTTATAAGATTACACTGACCATCAGCCTGAAATATTGTGCACGCGCACACACACACGTAAGAGTATATGCCTGTGTCTGTGTGTATAAACATATAAACACATAGACATGTATTCAAAAACAACTGCAAATATACTCCTTCACATGCACAATAGTTAGCACACTCACATCCACATCATTAAAGACACACACACATACACACAAAGAGAGAAGCAGTAACAGAGAAACAATAAACCACCTACATTGTGATCTTGAGCACTGGAGATTTGTTTGTAAATCTTCGACTCAGAATAAGCAAAATTTTCTTCAAATATTTGGCTATTGTAGAAATCATCCAGAATGGTCATTAGACACCTCCTATCATGATCATCAGTGACTCTGCCACCATAATTAATGTGACCAGCAGTGTACTTTAAAACCTGTCGTTGACAATATTAATTAAAATGATATTAATACATAATGAATCTTAATAAAATAAATATTAAGTGACAGTTTTTTTTGGTTTTTTTTTGTGAACCCCTTTGGTTTACTGAATATTTTCATGAATCACTTTTGAGCAAAAAATCAATGAAATTAAACCAGAAATTAAATATTAAATAATACAACCAAATAGAAAACTATAACAATAAGCAAATATATGAGGACATTCTGACAAACTCTAATGTACAATTCTGGTAAAATATGTGGTTGAAGCTTTTTCTGTCATGGACCACCAGTAGAGAACTGCTACTCTGGGATATATGAGTCGGAAGTTTTAGGGATTTTCACTGATGATTTTTGGCAATGTATCTCTATGTTATATTGCTTATTCTTTGCTCTCATATATAACATATAAACATTAACTTTTCTTCTTTATTTAATAGTTTTGATAATGGGAGGTAAAAAAACTACATTTAGTGCCATTTTACATTCCCTGTAGAAAAAGGACTGAGTGCAAGGGTAACAGCAACAAAAAGATGATTTGGAAGAGCCAGGAACTGTCGACAAATGTGTGGCATAAAACTGGTTGTTAAGGAAGGTGACACCAGCCTTGAAGACAAACCAAGGTCAGGGAGACCTTCTCTTGTAGAAGATGAGGCCTTGCTTGAAATGGTTGAACAAGTGTGAGTACTGCCTGCCAACATGTCTGTGTGTCTGTCAATCTGTTTGTTTGTCAATCTATAAATCTGTCTGTCTATATTTTTTTATTAATCCATTACAGGTTTTACCTCGATTTCTCTCATGCAAAACACCAGCAATTTAAATTCAAAGGTATAATCTGTCCACCTCAGGTGCTTCCATTCCATCATTTCAGAAAAATAGCTGAAGTATTACTTATAACCATTTTTAATAAACCCATCTCATGACTTAACAATTTGTCATGTATGAAGAATGTGTAATTTCACAAAGACAAGCCTCAATACAATGGCAGCATATGACGAGATGGACACTGCATCAAGAATAAAGGCAATCACTTTAGTAAGCAGATGATAAGAGATGCTGTGAATTTTGTCAGAGACTTTCAGAAGAAACTGTAACATGGTGTGCACTTCAACATAGAATTACAAGAAAACATCAGCATGTCCAAACACAAGATACTGCAAACTATTTTACTTATTTGAGGTATAAAATAATGGTTGATGTACAAATAGGGATATTAAATTTTTCTATCACATAATACGAGTTTTAATTTTTGTTTTAAAATTAACAGGAAACAGTATTACAATATTAATAAAATTCGCACCTTGAATGGTATTTCTGTGTATTCTGAAAGAAACATTTTCAGTTGACTCATACAGATTTTTAAATCCCCATCAGTGAATTCATACGGAATATTGAAGCCGAGTGGTCCAAATCTTCTTCGTTCAAGGATAACTCCATGAAATAAGCAGAGTGATAATATCAAAGACTTGAAATTTGTTGACTGGAAATATAGCAAATAAATATTAATAGACAAGTGAATAAACAAACATACAAGTATCCATCCCTCCATTCAGACTTACCCATCAGTCCACCCATCCATTTGTTGTCCAGGAGCTCCTCAGGAGGTACCCTCATGCCAATTACCTTCCAAATAACTGCAAAACAGTAGGACTAACATACTTCAAAGAATGCTCAGCATGCCAAAAAGAGGAAAATAAAAAGACTAGGTGTAGATGTTTTCTGTAGACTTAAAGATGAAACCAGTATTGACATGAAATGCAGGCTTTCTTGGGTTCACAACCACAACATCACATCACACTTTATAGGCAGCACTTTTGCAATCCATGAACAGGAGATTGCTATAGCATACTAAGCAAACAAGAGATAGTGAAGACCTTGGAATCCCAAAATGCAACTATGATATTGCATGTGTAATCAGCAGCTATCCAAAACTATACTTCCTCCCAATGCAAGGGGACATTTTCACTAAAGCAATATACAATACCATTCCGAGTTCGATTCCAGGCAGTGACCTGAATAATAATAATAATAATAATAATAATGATAATAATAATAATAATAATAATAATAATAATAATACTAATAATAATAATATTGTCTTGGTATAAAAGATGGACTACAGCAAATATTCTGCTCAATACCACAGATTTGCTTGTCAGTTGTTTGACCTTAACCAGTTGAGCATGTCTCTTACTGGCTGACGATATGTGCATCTCTGATCAGGAGCAGAAGTAGTGGGGGAGCATCATAGCCATGTGTTGAGAGGGATTCTTGGAGGTTTGGATAATTAACCTTTGGAAACATGGGTGGTTCGTTCAACATCCTTAAACAATCTTTATTCAGGGACCTTTTGAGCGGGATTGGCTACTCAACCAGAAGAAAATTCTAACTGGGCCTCACCTGCAAGGCACATATGGTTGTGATGCATGTGCTTGGTGTACCCTTATCAGACTGGTAGTCAAGATGGGTATACTGGGTTTCGTATATTTTACCCCAGTGTCACTTTGATGGCATGCACTGCTCTCTCACTCAATAATAATAATAATAATAATAAAAATAATAATAATATTAATAATTAATAATATTAATAATAATAATAATAAAAATAATAATAATAATAATAATAATAATAATAATAATAATAATAATAATAATAACAACATCGAAAAATACCTTAGGAATGAGAACCTAGGTTCAAAATTTCCCTAAGACACCTGATGAAAGCTGGAAAGTATATCAGCCGAAACGTTGTGTTAACAACAAACAAGATAAGGACAAATATCTGTCAAATGTAAATAATGTAATATACAATGCCATCCCAAAAAACAAAAAAAAAACTGTTCTGAGGTCAATAAAAAGAATCCCCTTGTTATTGAATATATGTCTAAACATCAAGACAAATCACATTGGTGGAACTTCCTCAGCAAAACTTCTATCAAGTGAAAACATAACAGATCAAATATAGTTGCTTTGGGGGAATATCTCGAAGAAAATCAAAGGGACAGCTGCTTCAAATGTTTATAAACATATTTACCCTAATATTAATATGATACTTAAATACAAGAATAATTATTATATATCTCTATACTTTTTAATGATTACCCAGAGTATATTATGTTATAGTTTATGTCTATTTCTCTAAATATCCTTCCTTTCTCCCCTTTACAAGGTCTATACCAAATTTTTCTATAAAACAATACTCACTGAGCTGAAATGCTCTACATACTTAACACATAAAAACATAAAAATGTAATGGTATATCTTTTGTTTCTACCTCTGATGAGATTCAAGTTCATAATGATTTAATTACTTTAATTAAATTTTTAAAGTCTGAATCAAAACAGCAGTCAGAGATTATGTCTACTTTTATAATTAATAAATATAATCATTAATTGATTTATTTGTATTTTCTTTTTAAATAAATAAATATAAACCTTGGTTTATTTAATTACCTATTTTTGAGTATTAAAATTAATATTCAAAACGAATAGTAGGTAATAAACCAGTAAATTCATTGGATATCATTATCCGTTAATGAGGCTTATTTAACTTCTAATTGAACTTTTATCTCTCTCTCTCTCATACACACACACACATACTCTGTTTAGCATCAAGTGGAAAATACTCTCGCACACACAACTATACCAAGGTAATAACAAACTCTGCCAAGTTTGTACAAATGATTCCTCAAACATTCTGACATTTATGGATCAAACCCTGAACTGAAACACTGAACAGTCTCTTCATTCAGGCATAACATCTTAAAAACACTAAAACCCTTCAAACCAGTAATCTTTTCTAATAGCTAAACTTGCTGATATCCTATCAACCCTGTTCTATCCACCTGTACCATAAACCACCCCACTAATATAAAATATGAAAAAACACTCTTGCAGCTTTACAATTTTACACTTAAATACTATAGAAATTGTGAAAAAAAATTCCTTTCATCATCATCATCATCATCATCATTTAACGTCTGCTTTCCATGCTGGCATGGGTTGGACGATTTGACTGAGGTCTGGTGAACCAGATGGCTGCACCAGACTCCAATCTGATCTGGCAGAGTTTCTACAGCTAGTTACCTTTCCTAACGCCAACCACTCCGAGAGTGTAGTGGGTGCTTTTAAGTGTCACCGGCACGAGGGCCAGTCAGACAGTACTGACAACGGCCATGCTTAAATGGTGCTTTTTATGTGCCACTTGCACAAGAGCCAGTCCAGCGGCACTGGCAATGACCTCGCTCGAATGTTTTTTTCATGTGCCACCAGCACAAGTGCTAGTAAGACAACGCAGGTAATGACCATGCTCGAATGGTGTTTTTAAACATGCCATCGGCATGGAGGCTAGCTTGTTGCTCTGGCAACGATCTCACTTGTATGGTACTCTTAGCACTCTACTAGTACAGATGCCAGTCATTGAATTTGATTTTGATTTCACTTGCCTCAACAGGTCTTCGCAAGCAGAGTTTAGTGTCTAATGAAAGAAAGGCATGCATAAGTGCACTGGTTAGACCCCTTCCTCCAACTAAAATCTCTAGTTTGTTAGAAAAAGTAAAAGAATATCACTACATCAGATGTAAAAGGCTCTTAAACAAAATGAAAAATTCAACAGAAGATTTGATTTAATTTTTCTCAAATGAGAAAAACTTCGACCAAGATCAAAAATTTAACAGAAGAAATGACAGATAGTTATGTGCAGACCCTTCTGAAGTTCCAAGTGTTATGGATAGAAAAATTTCCTGCAACTATCATGGTTTTAGGGGTTGTTAGCAATGAATGACATGTAATACTTCCTTACTTCTTTCCACAAAACCCTAAAATTAACTCTGCTGCCTACATTGAGGTCCTGGAAATAATTGTTAAGCCCTGTATGCAATGGAAGGCCATATGTGTTTCAGTAAGACTCTGCACTATCACACATGGCTCCAGTAACACAGGAATGGATGGCTGAAAATTTTTTGATGATCCCATAACCTCTAACATTTGGCTTGCTAATTTCTCAGATCTCAATCCATGTGGAGCATTGTTGAGAGAGAGGTCAATGAACGCCCCATAACACCAAAGATTCTTTGAAAGCTGCCATAGTCAGAGTAATGTCCCAAATGAACCAGGACCAGTTTGATTCAAGCATGTACATGACTTAAATCCCATATAGAAGCAGTAGTTAAAGCTGAAGCTGGCTTTTATTGAATAACATTATAGAAAAGAAGGTTTATTTTTTCCCTCATAGCATTTTTTGATAAATCAAGTTATTATCTTATTACATATGTTTTTTATAAATATAAATCTATCCTCAAATATCTTACGTACCCTGTATATATATATATATATATATATATATATATATATATATATACGTTTTTATTATTTTTTTGCAATTTACTTAATCATTGGTATTTTATTGTTATTTTATTTTTAATATTTCTATTATATGTAATTTTCTAGATGGTATAATTTAATTGTTCATTTTGAATTGATAATAGGTGTTTTTTTCTAATTTTTATATATATATTATATTTTGTGAAATTTGATTTAGTATTTCTAAATTAAATTTTTCCCTGTAAGTTAGGAATAACATTCCCTTAAATAATAATTATATATATGGTTCATAGATGATAATCAGATATTCTCCATTTAGAATACACTTAATAGTGCTCAAGAGATTTAGACTTGAGTGAGTATAGAAGTAAATGTAGGGATATTATTTGGGACCCCACCAAACCCACAGAAACAGCTGTTGGGTTTGTAATACTTCAACCTCTTTAATTTTCTACATCGTTTGTATTCTGCGTAAGTTGGACCTTTTTGTATGTAAAAATATTTATATTTTTGTTTTTATTTCATGTATTTAATACACTTTATATATTGATCTGTCCAACTTGCTTATCCCTACAAAGGGAGAGAGAGCAAAAGAGAAAGAGAGAGAGAGCAAAAGAGAAAGAGAGAGAGAGAAAGAGAGTGAAACAAATACAGGTGTATCAAATACTATACAACATATATTCTTGATTTATGAAACTTATCCCCTCTGCCTCTAGAGTATGTCTCCTAATTACCAAATAGCAATTAAGACCAGATTCACTTGGGAAGGAGAGATAATCTGAGGAGTCACGAATTTCTCCAAAGATGAGATGCCATTAAAGAAAAGGAAAAGTTTATTGTCTGGAAATGAGATAATGGTTGTGGCACTGGTTCAATAGCCATCATCAACGCAATGATTGTCCAACCTCTCTGAATGTGTTCTACTGTTTTTTTTTTGCTTTTGTTTTTAATATATATAAGTCCCTTGGCTACTGAGAATAATAATATAGCTAGATTTAAGTGTTTAGTCAGTTGTATATATCTAGAAGAACAGACCCATTCATAAGGAAAAATTTATTAAGTACAGATACCTTTTCTGCCAATGAATTCAAGTAATCATCATTAATTGACATATAGGATTTTAAAAGATTTGCTTTAATGCCTTTTGGTGGTTCCACTGTCATTTTGGAACTGTTTTGAAGGATAAACACAGGGAAACTGGTGCTTGGCATGCTGGTTAGCCAAAGTCGGAAATCACGATGTACCTGAAAATAGGAAATGATTTTAAACTTAAAAGAAGTGCTAACACGTTATCCCTTCCTAGTCTTCAAGAGAGAAACTGACCACTCACTACTAAGTGACTACAATCTACTATTTTCCAACAATACATACAGTAAACAATTTTAATTGGCATTATTCTTAAAGAAAACTGTAAATAATTAAAGATAAGCTTAATCCTTCAAGATTCACTTCATTGTTTATTGAAGTAAAGCCAGCATTTCTAATGTTTCAATGTTATTCTAGGGTAAGACACTATTATTTAGTGGAAACAGGATGGTTTTTAAGTTGCTAGTGTTTAGTTTGAATTGTTGCAGCAGGTTAGTGGCTAAATGGAAACATAATGTGATGTTGCAATGGAGAAAAACCAGAAGCTAAAAGACAGAGGTGTGGGTGATGGGGCCACTGCTATTGTATAGGCCTTGTTAACTTTGGTTGAACATACCTATGAAATGTTAGTGGTCTGTTGAACTATTGAATAAAAATCAATAAATCTAGTGCTCAATAAACCATGCTTTCACCTAGTTAAGGACAACACTGTGCACTCAGTATACAGGGGTTTGTTAAATAAGGTACAATATGACAAAGTGTCTTCTTTTGTAAGCATGTAGATATTAGTGACGGAAGCAAATAAGTGAGATGTGATAACTTATGTTCGTCTGGGATTGTTGAGTCTCTCAACAATGCCAGTAAGTTATTCAAGGCCTATAGGGGTATAATGGCTTTTTTCTGTATTTTTTTTGATTGTCTATGGTGTTTTAACAGATGTTAAGTAGTGGGGATAGTTGTGTTAAAACACTGATCATTTCAAATTGAGTCAGTTTATGAAATGGCATTCCAGCCATGGCCATTTCATCTTTTCTTTCAGACATTGTCTTTATAGAACTACATTATCAAATGCACAATGCCATGTTTTAAAACAGGAATAGGGATTTAAGGGAGATTGATTATTAGCTGGTCAAGCAACTGAGTAGATACCTCACCGTTGGGTTGTAGGTGTGGCAGATGTGCCGATATTCTTCGGGTTAATTGTACACTTAGAAACAGGGACTGTGAGGGTTAGGGTTAGCTGTAGCAACAAAACTGTGTATCTCATATGGCATGTTTAAGTGATCTTTCATTTTCAGTACTTCTATTTCTTTATAAAGGTAGACATGAATAAAATATGTACCCAAAGTAGAATGATGCGAATTATATTGTCTTGTATTCTGTTGTTTTGTATTTTGTGTATTAATTTTTGTGATTTTAGCCCAGACAGGTTTGCTATGTTTCTCCCATTCGTAAACACTCCTGATTTAAATTGATCATTGCTTGCCTCTGATGCAAACACCATCTATACCAGAAATCTATCCTCAATACTGGAAACCCTTACAGGGTTCTACCTTGATTCTCTACCAAAAGATTTGCATACCTTCATCCCTTCCTGCCACCAACAATTGCCCACACTACTACTGCATGCACCAAAAGGTGATATGTTACTTAGTAAATTATTAGCAAATTAACAAACCACCTACCTCTTACTCTCTGTATATAAAGGACTATCCAATAGAAGATCATTTATATAATTAATTTATACATTAACCTATTTACATTTGCAGCAGTAATGCTTATATTTACAACACTACTCACCACCAACAGAGACAACGATTTTAACATGTTTGAATGATGGTAAGTTAAAGTGAAACCAACTGATATGGAATGTTTGTTACCAAATGATCACTGAAACCTTCTTTACAGGTGCCCAATGCCATCTCTCCTGCCTATGTCCGCTCCTGCACCCTTCTCCCAGTTCTCAGGGTTGGCACTGTTAATGTAGGCATATTGAAAGGTGGGTTTAGCAAGATTGTCGAGATGCTTGAACAGAGGCATGTTGATGCACGCTGTATCCAAGAGGTAAGGTGGAGCTTCACTTCAGCCACGTTTCTCACAGGCAAGACACTTCAGTATAAAATCTGGGAAGGTCACAGTGATGGGGTAGGTGGTGTCGGTATACTTCTTGCAGAGAAATGGGTGGATAAAGTTATAGATGCTAGGCAGAGTGAGCGATAGAGTGCTTAAGCTCAAGCTAGTCTTGCAGGATAGCATAGCATCAATTATCTCTGCCTATGCCCCTCAAGCAGGCCTATCAATTGCTCAGAGGGACCATTGTTATGATATTCTTCTGCAGCTACCTTTAAGATGAATGACAAGGATATCATCTTCATGGCTGGGGATTTCAATGGGAATGTCAGACAGCAGCCCCGTATTTCCCATGGGGTACATGGGAGCCATAGAATTGGTTCCCAAAATGAAGAAGGAACAAAGTTGCTGGAGTTTTGTGATGCAAATAACCTATTGATCTGCAACACCAGCTTCAGGAAGCTGACCAGCCCCCTGATAACCTACCAACCAGATGGCTACACCAGCCAGATCAATTATATTCTCACCAGGCAGCAGGATGCATGGTTGCTCCTAAATACGAAAAACCTTCCTGGTGAAGAATGGATCCTCAGCATAGACTAGTCATTAGTGACCTTTAGACTCTGGCCAGAAGGATGCCAAGAAGCAGACCAATTTGGAAAAGAAGGATTTGAAAGATTAAAGACCCTTTATATGGGTAGAGATTTAGGGACATCCTACATGAGAAATTTGATGAGAGCAAGAAGTGTTATAGAGTTGTAACATAGAGGGCAACTGGGAATTCCTGCAGGACAGCTTGCTGAATGCCACAGACCAAATCTTCGGATGGTGCAAAGTCCCAACCAGACCTAGGGTTACATAGTGGTAGAATGTTGCTGTAGACAGGGCCATTAGAGCAAAGAAACAAGTCTGGAAGACCTGGAAGAGTAGGGGTAGCAGGGAGCTATATCAGATAGCCAGAAAAGCTAGGAGACAGGTATATCTAGCCAAAGGAGAAGCATAAAAGAGTAAGTCTGCCAATGTTTAGTGATGTGAGGACCAAAGAATTGAAGTGTTCCGGATTGCAAGACAGTGTGTGAGAGAAAATTGTGATGTGTCCGCATGGATGATGGTGCACTTTCATTTAGTGATTCTGCAACAAAAGAGGCTTGGAGATGCCATTATGAAAGACTGCTGAATGTGGAGAACGAATGGGAGGAGGAGAGTCTGTCAAATGTTGAACCAATTGAGGGACTTCCTACCCGAAATGACAGTACCTTAGTAGATAAAGCAATTAAGGACCCCAGTCCTTCAGGAATCACCACTGAGATGCTTAAAATATCTAGCGGTGTAAGTTATGGTTTTGTCACCCGTATTGTAAATCAGGTGATCCACAAAGGAGTCATACCCACCCAATAACTGGTGTAGCACACCATAGTCAAGTACTAAAAAGGTAAAGGTGATGCTTTGGATAGAAATAATTATAGAGGTATCAGATTGTTGGATCAGGTGATGGAAATTATGGAGAGAGTCATAGCCCAATTAATTAGAGAGAGAATTAGTGTAGATGAGATGCAGTTTGGTTTTGTGCCAGATAGAAGCACCACTGATGCTAAATTTCTGGTAAGGCAGTTGCAGGGGAAATATATAGCCACAAATAAACCTCTGAACTTTGCTTTTGTTGACTTGGAGAAAGCTTTCGACAGAGTCCCCTGGTCCCTTATCTGGTGGTCAATGCAGAAACTAGAGATAGACAAGTGGTTAGTGAGAGCTGTACAAGTCATTTACAGAAATGCTACCAGTAAGGTGAGGATTGGCAACGAGTACTGCAAAGAGTTCAGGGTACAAGTAGGGGTTCATGAAAGATTGGTCTAAGCTCCCTCTTGTTTATCATAGTCTTCCAGACAATAACAGAGAAATTCAAGACAGGCTGCCCCTAGGAGCTCCTCTATGCTGATGACCTTGTTCTGATAGCTGAATCACTACCAGAACTAGAGAAGTTCCAGGTATGGAAGAAAGGTCTAGAATCAAAGGACCTTAGAGTTAACCTAGCAAAAACCAAAATCTTATTAAGTTGGAAGGTAGGCAAATCACAAGTCCCTTCAAATAGGTGGCCCTGCTTCATTTGTAGAAAATGTTTAAGTAGAAACTCCATAAGATGCACCCAGTGTAAGCTTTGAACACATAAAAGGTGAAGTAATATCAGAGGGAAGTTAACAGGGAAAATAGTTTTTGTGTGTGACAGATGCACATGTACGATAAATACCAAATATGTGCAGAAAATAGACTCCATCAACTGCTATGGGGGTAAGCTAGAAGTAGTAGATAGCTTCCGTTACCTAGGTGATCAAGTTAGGAGTGGAGGTGGATGCTCCGAGAGCATAGCTGTCAGAATAAGATTAGGCTGGGCAAAGTTTAGAGAGCTCCTGTCTCTGCTAGCAACAAAGGGCCTCTCTCTCAGAGTGAAAGGTAGATTGTATGATGCCTGTTTGTAAACAGCTAAGCTACATGGCAGTGAAATATGGGCTGTGACAGTTAAGGACATGTGTAGGCTTGAAAGAAATGAAGCCAGCATGCTTCAATGTCAGTGTGTATGTTCAACAGAGTGTAAGCATCTTGAGAGAAAAGTTAGGTGTAAGAGGCATCAGATGTGTAAGAGAGACGAATATGTTGATATGGTGATATGATGCTTATGGATGAGGGCAGCAGTGTAAAGAAGTACCGATCCCTAACTGTGGTAGAGGTAGATCCAGGAAAACATGGGAGTGAGCAACATGGACAATGGACGTTATATGATGATGATGATGATGATGATGATTAAGGGACTTGATAGAAGATGCAAAAACTGTATTTAGATGGATAGAGTTTTAGCTATGTGTTAGTTGCCCCCCAAAAAAGCAAGCATCAAATATACCTGAGTTAGTATAAATGTAGGCATTTATAAGTTATAAATTAAAGATTAAGTAGTGATAAATTTTTTTTAAGTTCAAGAGGTATGGGAGACAACTCTGGACACGTGTCAGTCTTATTCAGCACTGAAGTATATGAATGAAAGAAAAGAAAAGATGATGTCATGTGTGAGATGTGAGTTATAACATGGAGCAATGAAAAAATAAGAGAAAAGAGAGAAATACTGGAAAGAATGGAAATGAGAATGGATTAATCAATGAATATTGCTGTAATAGAAAATAAAACAATAGTTGAGGATAAAGGGGATAAAGGCAGGAAGAAATTTAGCAAACAAAAATGGAATGATATTATTGGACCATATGAAATGAAAATGAAAGAAGAAGTAATGGAGATAAATGTGGAAGGAAGCAGGGAAAGAGGAAAACGGTGAAAGAAGGAAATGAGAGTAAAGGGGTTTGTGGCAATGGATAGATTTAGAAGATAGGACAAAATGGAAAAAATTGTCAGAGTCTAAGACAGATTTCCCTCTATTAAATATTAAATTAAATCTAAGTTAGCTATAGTATTTCATGCAGATGACATCTCAGAGTTTGCAATATTTAAGTCTTAGAACTTGGAGCAGAAGTGAAAGCTCAGCAGTACACCGTGAGAAGTTAATGTTAGATGTGGGTGACTGAAGAATATAGAATGCTGGCATCTATTAGAAAAATGTATTTAAAGGTAAAAGCAAAATAAAAGAAAAATCATTTATGCAGAAAAATAACAGTTTAAAATAGAAAAGTGGGCAATGAGGTAAATCCAAGTTGTAAAGGTGATTAGATAGTGTAACCTATTTGGAATTAGTCCAGCTATGGGAAAGTAAAAACAAAAAAAAAACAGTAAAGTAAATGTTAAATTTTGGAAGTCATTGAGAACAATGATAAGGGAGGGGTGGATTTCAAGATAGTTTCATTACAAGTTAACGGATATCAAATTGCTGTTGATGGCTGGAAAATTTTGGAGGGTATTAAAAGCAAAAAAACAAAGATTTTCATCAAGGGTTACTGTAAGTTAAGGAAAGTATATTTAATATCAGCTGGTCTGGCATTCCATTTCTTAAAGCAACACCTGTATTTTCAAGCAATGTTTACCAAAAATTGAATATACCTTGTCAGGTTCGATAAGTTCTATCAATCTTTCAAGTGATGGCATCCAACTGGGAGCCAAATGGCAGTTTTGAAAGAAAACCCATTTGCCCCTCTCTTGAGCAGCACGCATCATGGCTTCAGCCCGTGGACCCTTTGAAAATATGAAATATACTCAAAGTTTTATATTTAAAGCTATTGAACATATTTATTGAGCTTATTTGTAATTTTGACATAAGGCTTCTATTTCACAGTCAATAAGAATTTGCATTTTCTGTTTCCTCATAAGTTTCTTTCAGAAACATTTTTTCACGCTGAGAGTTGCTGAAGCATGGAACAAACTGCCAGCATCAGCTGTTAGCTGTTGGAGCACTGCATCCTTCAAAACTTCCATGCTTTCTGAGATTCGCCAACACTACACCTGATTTTCTCCCCTCCATACACACGTAAGCATGTATCTGACTCATACACTCTTCACTTTCCAGACATTTGTACATTACTCTACATATGCTTTATATGTACTTTTGACAAGTTGTGCTGCACTTGAGCACTGTATACAATCATTTCATTATTATTATTATTATTATTATTAATGACTTAAATACATGGATTTCAAATAGAGGTGGGAACTAAACCTGATCTTGACATTAACTGTGTTACTTATCTAAACATATTGGATCAAACATATAATTCATTGAATGAGACATACAACTGGACATTGACCCCCCCCCCCCCCACACACACACACAGACATATATTCACTGGTTTAAGACACTCACTACCGTTAAGTGAGAACCATATATTCACCAGTCTGTAAAAATCATTTTTGCTGCCAATGAGATCCAGATATTTATTGGTCAGTCAGAGACACATATTTGTAGGCCAAACAAACTGACCATTGGTCAGATAAGATTACTACTGGTATCATGAGTAACACAGAGATCCAATGGCATGGTATCACAGTGACCCATTGACACACTGACATAATCATTTGGTCAGTGAGATCAACCACTGGTCAGTGAGACCAACTACTAGTCAGTCAAATAGTATATTAAAAAACTACTATTTTACCTGGCCTTGGCCAAGTGAAATGGCTGACATTTTTCGTGAAAATTTCATTTCTTCAGCAAATTTGTAAAGATCTGCTGCTGGATCTGTTCCTTGAGACAAAACAAAGATCAGGGGAGTTGTTGGAGAAGAATCCTTATAAACCACACCTAAATCGGATGTCTGAAATATATTACAAATTCATTAATAAAGATAAATATTAGAGCAAATTATTTTATGAAAATTATGATTTTTACATGTCATGACATTGAAAACAAACTCTTATTTGTAATAATAATACAATTACTAGTCAAGCATACTAATCAAGTACAGTTTAAAATATAAAACTTTAACCTTTTCAATACCGTATTTATTTTGAGATGCTCTGTATTTCTTTCAATTATTTTAAATGTAACAAAGAATTTATTTAAATAACTTAGTTATTATTAAGCTAGTGTTAGGAACATAAATTGTGACTAAGGTTTGGTGAAAGATTTTAATTCAAAACTTATGAAAACAAGACATTTGTACTAGAGAGCCAGAGGCGGTTTTAGCCGGGTTGGTAACGAAAGGGTTAAAAGAAGTTATTACCAATAGTTATGAGTAGACTAATAGGAAAACATGGTTAGAAGCTAAAAATACAAACCTGAGGTTCAATAAACATCTGGCCAAGGTTGTTAGCTACAAAGTCTTGCATGGCATTTGTTACTTTGTCTGAGCGAAGACATTTCAGAATCAATATCTTCTGGAAACTATCCAGTTTTGATTCCCATTCTTCTGGAAGTTCTTCTCTGCACAACAGAATAAAATTACGATTGAGAAAGATAACAAAAAATCCCCTTCTTCACAATCAGGTTTCCTTCTCTCACTTGTGTACTAATACAAAAGGAATGTATGTTTTTACGGGCCTAACAACTAGATATCTATTAATTATTAGAAAACCATTAAGCATGATGGTAATAATATGATAGAGCTCCATAAGAGGGACCAATGTATACATCAACCGAATACTTATTGAATAAGTTACTGTGACTTGGTGACACAATAACATGGTGTCATGAGTGACACAGAGATCCAATGGCACGATATCACAGTGACCTATTGACACACTGACATAATCATTTGGTCAAACAGTGGCACAGTGACATAGAATATGTTGAATATACAAAATAATCTGGTGATACAAAACATCACAACACATTACACAGAACTTGTTAGAATAGGCAGATAGGAAGCCATTTTCAATTAAGTGTAGTCTAATAAAGACAATTTTATGAAATATGTAATTATATAACCATGAAACTAAAAAAAAGTATGATTATTATGTAATGCTACCTCATAATAGGGGGTTACAAAAAAAACATATTTTTAATACCAAAACCCAGTCTTCTTCCAGAAAGATGCATTGAAAACTACACGTTTCTCATTCTGGT
Organism: Octopus sinensis; assembly: GCF_006345805.1. Lineage (NCBI taxonomy): Eukaryota > Metazoa > Mollusca > Cephalopoda > Octopoda > Octopodidae > Octopus > Octopus sinensis. The sequence goes on from NC_043015.1 coordinate 35,125,392, forward strand.
ATTTGTGTCACATCAAAAATAGCTAACAAATGTGAATATGTTATAATAATTCAGTTGCAATATATAAAAATTCTCTTGAGATGATAATTTTTCTTTTATTAATTTCCCAACTGTAAAATACACAACACAACTAACAATGGATATTCTAGATATTCACCAAAGAACTTATATCTTATACAATCAATAAACAACACTACGCAATAACTACACACAAACCTCTCCTAGTTCTTGCCATCAACTTACAGCGACATATTTAGTGAGGACACAGTTAACCAGACTAATTTCACCACTCTCACCCACCTTTTGCAAAATTTTATCCAACAGGAGTTGATCCTTGGTATGACTGTGACTATTCCAGTCAATGATTTCCACATAAGTAGCCAACAAGGAGACGGAGGTGCATACATATACAACCACATGCTCGCACACACATACATAGAAAATACACAAACATGGACAGGCAAGCACATAAATATGCAGGATACATACATACATATGCATACACATACATATATACATACACATGCAAACACACACACACATACATACGTACATGTATAGGCACACACACACACACACTGACCCACACACATGTGCACAAACAAACAAAAGGGAACGCAGTGTAAATAACGGACAGAGTCAAGACTATTGAAAAGGTTGCAAGATGCAACAAAAAATTTTAGAAAATAAAAATAAGAAATAAGTGGAAATTTTATCGGTGAGTGTGTTAAATAATAAGGCACAAAAAGAAAATGACTCTCCCCAGACACAACAGAATATGTTTCAACACACGAACTCATATAAAGAATCTTGCAAACCAAATCTAAAAACGAAATATATATTTATATTATCGACATATATATTTATATGACTTTTATCTACACATGATATACATTGTATATATATATAACAGACTTCTGCATCATCTGTCAACACATTATATATTGTCTACACACCATTTGTTTCTGCTTCCTGACTACACACTCTATATACATTTATCTTCATTCCTTCTCAGTCCTGAAACTAAACAGTGCATATTGTAGAAGGAAATTTCAAAAAATAGGATTTACCTATGAGGTTCAGAACTATCAAATATCCTCTTAAAGTCATCAAGATACTTCTGAAAGTCAACAGCTATATTTCCGAAATTTGGTAAAATATTTAAGCACAGAATGTCATTCCATGACCTCTCAGTCAACCATTCTGGAGCAGGATTTTCTAACTCTAATTCTTTATGAGTGCCACCAGCCAGCAAATTATGCCATTCGCTCTACAAACAAAAACCGAAAAAGAGAATTAAAAAAATATATTTCATTTCTTTTTAATGAAAGCAGTAAAAGTAATGTGCAATTACTAAGAGACTTACCATATCAATCAAAGAGTCATTCATTTTAATCTTGGTACACACCAGAAATGCAAAAAGAAGTTTATGCTTCTCAAAAAGACTTCGGCACACATTGGTATAGAGAGAGTATGTAAAGTACTTATTGATGTTTTCAACTCTCATGGGTATATTATCTGTAGAATGTGGAAAATAAAGATTTATTCAAACCAATATGTATATCAGTTTTCTTTTCTAACACAACATATCACTCCTGGACAGGAATCGAAACCACAACCTCACAATCAAACATCCTAACCACTGAGCCATGTTTCTCCACACATAATCTGGTGATGAATGTATGGTCAGACTAGAAAATGAAAGATTGCGATTGAAATTATGGATATTCCAAGAAAAGGTAGAACAGGATGGAAGGTAAGATAATAATGAACATACCTGCTTTTTCAGCTTGTTCAATGCCAAAGAGGAAAATATTGATGAACCATTCCAGAGAATACTGATACATGGGATCAATGTTTGCTAAATCAGCAACACAGAAAAACATAATCCGTGTATTGACGGCCACGGGGATATATTGGCCACGGGTTTCATCTATGTCCTTCTCTGTCTGTTCAGCTATGGTTACTTTGGCCTGAATCAAAGACAAATTGATGTCTATAAATGATATTCTAAAGTTTTATGTGATAAGGAAATTGGAAACAGAAATCATAAGTTTTGCCTATAACAGTTGAAAGTTAAACTCTAAAACTATTGTTTGTTTATTAATAACAAGACCTCTTGTAGGAATGTTTCTTCATCAATATTTTTTTCAACAAGTTAATCAGATGTGACGTAGTAGTGATCACATCATTTGCTGGCCATCCAATATCAGGATGAAATTAATACAATTGATGATCAGTTCAAACATATGTAGGTTGATATCCATAAGATGGAAAAAAAAAAAAAGGAAAAAAAAAAACATAGAAGTCGTAAGATTTCCAAAGAGCTTTGGTTGTAGGGGGAAATGATTGAGTGGAGAAAGACAAGAGATTTTAGAAGATGAGATATAGTAAGCAGGTCACGGTTTGCATGCATGGTGTGGTGTGGATGAGCAGTTGGATGGTTGAAAGAAGTAGAGGCTGTTGTAGTAATGATATGTAAGCAGGAGGAAGAAAGAAAGAAAGAAAGAAAGAAGGAAGGAAAGAAAAGAAAAGGAAGGAAGAAAGAAAAGAAAGGAAGGAAGGAAGGAAGAAAAGAAAGAAAGAAAAGAAAGAAAGAGAAGAAAGAAAAGAGAAGAAAGAAAAGAAGGAAAGAAAAGAAAAGAAAGAAAGAAAAGAGAAGAAAGAAAAGAAAGAAAAGAAAAAAGAGAAGAAAAGAAAGAAAGAAAAGAAGAAAAGAAAGAAAGAAAAGAGAAGAAAGAAAGAAAAGAAAAGAAGAAAGAAAAGAAAGAGAAAAAGGAAGAAAGAAAGAAAAAAGAAAGAAAGAAAGAAAGAAAAGAAAGGAAGAAAGAAAAGAAAGAGAAAAAGGAAGAAAGAAAGAAAAAAAGAAAGAAAGAAAGAAAAGAAAGGAACAAAGAAAGAAAAGAAGAAAAGAAAGAAAAAAAAGAAAAAAAGAAAGAAAGAAAGAAAAAAAGAAAAGAAAGAATGAAAAAGAATAGAAAGAAAAAAGAAAGAAAGAGAAAGAAAGAAAAAGAAAGAAAGAAAAGAAGAAAAGAAAGAAGGAAAGGAAGAAAGAAAAGAAGAAAAAAGGAAGGAAGGAAAGAAAGAAAGAGGATAGCACATGGCTCTCTAAAAGAATCATTGAGATGCAGCTTTGGCAAAGTTCTGTCTGAAATATTGCTACGAGAGACCATCAGGCACTAAGCCATACGAGTAATTAGTGAGGAGAGGATAACGAGTCAAGATAACGAAGGAAGTGAACAAACTTAGTCCATGAGTTTTGTGGTTTTTAAAGTGAGAGAAACTGGGTGAGAGATGTTGCTCTGATGGAGCAGAGATAGGTTAGCAAGTTTCCAAAGACTGCAACAGACAAGTAAAGAGTGACGAATTGGGTGAGGCCAGGAGCCAAGTTATGGTATTTGGTTGAATGAAGAATATCAAAGAATGACTTTGGTTACCAACATTCCTGTTTCAGATGAAGAGAGGAGAAAAACAGATTCTTGGGGGACTTGGAATAAAGATGGTGGAATTCTCATCAGTTAACTGATTTGAAGCACTAGAAGATTTCTGGGGATGACTTTTACTGTGAATTAGAGGGATATGGGACATGTTACCTTGATTAACCTTAATCAGATAATTCAATAGGTGCAGAGAAGATGATAGCTTGTAAAAGCTAGGTTTCAAGGAGAGAAATAAGTGAAGGGTGCCAGTTAGGAATAGAGGTAGGTGTAGATACTATTTGGTGCAGACAATTTAAAATGGTAAATGATTCTGGCCTTTATGCCAGCAGTATTGCTGTGGGAGAAGCTGTTTACATTGAAGTCACTGAGAATGAGGACTTGAGACAGAAATGAAGAAAAAGATAAATAAACGTCTTTAATACCAAAACAAGATAAACAGGTGAGACTACCGATAGATAACAAAACACAGGTGTATGAATATACTTCGGTAAAATGGATTTCAAATAATTATGTAAACATTTATTTCATGAAGATTTCAAGTTAAAGGTTGAATATTCTGCCACAGAATAAGATTTTTACATTATAATTTTCATCTGTATACTCTCACTACATTGAATTTGGCAAATCCCTATATTGTTGTATTTCGGAATGGTCATTTTGCCAGTTTAGCCAACATATCTTTATGTGTTTCATTGTTTCTTATAAAGTAGCACATTTTATCTTTTGTGTACAGATGAAAGCATGTACACAAAAGAAACTTTATTGTGGGTGTAGTTTTGATATAATCCATCAGAATTTGACAATGTTATCTATGTGGTGGATGAAATGGCAGAAAAATAGAATGAACATAAAGTTTAGCTTTCTATTCAGACTTCAATGAAAGCTACTTCAACAGAAACTTCATTTATTTATGAGGATTCAACCTAATTTCCACATGCTATAACAGGAAAAACATTCTAAATCATAATAATATTGCTTATATTGAAAGATTAGAAAAACTATTGGATTGGTAAGAACAGGAGCATTAGTTTACTTAAATTGAGGTGAAATGCAATTCAGTATTTGCACAGATATGGAATTACAACCGTGTTTCGTGGTCTGCTACCACAACAGCACCTTTATAGGATCCAGTTAGCTTCATGTCAAATTTTAGTTTACAAAACACAAAACAATAATCGAGTTTAAAACATTATGGAACCATAAAATGAATACCTTTATCTCCTCAGATTTGATTTTGGATGCCTCTAATGTACTTATAAGGTCAAAATCATCTACAGGGTTTCCTTCTGAAGAACTGAGTCTGTTCAAAATTTTGTCTTCAATCTCTTTCAGTTCTTGCTTCATCTTAGCATTGCTGACAATCAGTTGATTTTTAGCTTCTTCTAAATCTGGTCGTTCTTCTGCAACAACGATCCCAAGTAACTGATCTTCAAGGCCACTGTTTAAAGTATATTTTTGCATAAAATATATACAACTGAATAAACAAATTAGAGAAAAAGTATTCAATACTTAATATAGTAGAGATTATTCATTCAAAGATGATAATTCACTCCGTCACTACTTTGAGTTTCTTTCCATATATCTTGATGTCTATGAATGCAAGCATGTTGAAATAGACATGAAAATGGGTAAGTGATGTAGATATATATCATTTATCTACATCTGGACCTTTCATTATTTTGTACCTACAAAGTATCTTGTTGTTACACCTCTAATCTATTCAGTACTCACTTATCTCCCCAATAGCTCATCTCCTATTCACTATACTATATAATGTGTGAACGACTAGTGACACTCCATCAGTTTATAACTTGGAATGGAAACAAAATGTAAATCTTAAAACTTTTGAAGCATGTTATGTCACTTGATGAGGCTTTCTGCCCTGTGCATTGCATCTGATGTCAGCACATCATCATTCCACAGCCACTAGGGAAGAGTAGAGAAGGAAGCTGAAAAGATTTCTGTGCCAAATAAAGCTTCTAGTTATTCTCCATCTTCGTTATCAATCATTTTATATATACACAACGTGTACCTAGAAATTCTTGACGTAAATCCAGCAACGAAAGCGAAGTACCACAGATAACAGCTGGTAGCCAGAAGTAGTGAATGTACTCTGCAAGTACACTGCCTGGGACTTACCCAAAACAAGGTTTGGATACAACATCTTAATGTCTCTTTTCTAAGCTTCAATCGTTAATTTCAAATTTAGCTTTATGCACACACACACACACTCATATACAAACATATCAGGTCATTACGAATGAAATGTCTGATTTTGAACTGAAACTCTAAAAGCAACGCTGTTAAAGTATGCACCTAAATTATCCACACAATTTTACCATTTTATTGATAGCTTATTTATGCTGGCAGCAAAGAATTCTGGAGAGCAAGAGGTGATGAATTCACGAAAGGATGTTTTCACATCTTCTTCAGACTTGAGGTTTTTTCCTTGCAAAAAGTTATCTTATGTCTGGAAAACATCATAATCCTTTGGTGCAAGGTCTGGTGAATATGGTGGATGACAGAGTACTTCCAAGTTCAGTTCCTGAAACTTGAGTAGTGTTGTTTGTGCAACATGTGGTCGAGCATTGTTTTGTAAGAGAATTTGCATATCTCTATTGACCAGTCTTGGTTGTTTAATTACAAGTTCACTCATCATTTCGTCCAATTGGTTGATGTATACATCCACTGTTATTGACTTACCAGGTCTCATGAAGCTGTAGTGGATGACACCAGCATTGGACCACCAAACAGACACCATTAGCTTTTCTTGGTGAATATTCTATTTTCGATTGTGTTTTGGCACTTCATCTCTATCCAACCACCATGCAGAACACTTGGTATTATTGAAAAGAATCCATCTTATATCACACATAACAATATGATGCAAAAATGGTTCACTTTTATGCTGTGACAGCAAAAAACAGCAATTTTCAAGATAATGAATCAGTTGATGCTTGCTCAGTTCGTGTGGTACTCACTTGTCCAGCTCCTTTGCCTTGCCGATTTGTTTCAGATGGTCCAATACAGTTGGAATTGAAACATCAAACTTTGCTGCTAACTCATGCATAGTATAAGATGTTTCCAGCTCATCATTATCCACCTTGGTCTCAGGTCTACCGTGGGGCTGATTTTTAAGAGTAAAGTCACCAGACCAGAACTTCTCAAACCATCAACGTACAGTGCACTCATTCACTAATTCTTCACCAAACACCTCATTGATGTTTTGAACTGTCTGGGATGCATTGGTTCCATGATGGAATTTATATTCATAAACAACAGAAATTTTTTATCTATCCATGGGTTCATAAAAATTGATTTACAAGAGAAAACTCACAATATAATCAGATACGATGATTTGCATTTTGAAAAATAATGAGGTAACTCTTCAATGTTGTAAAACAAAGAATTGTCAGGATAAAATATTGGAGTTTTAAGATTAGAGTTTTAATATTTGAGACTGTCAAACTTGGTGCATAAGAAAATTGGACATTTCATCTTTAATAACTTCACACATACATACATACATGATGGCTGCCTCCTCGTTATTGAGTATGGCCATTGCAAGAAGCTTTACTGTTACTGGTGCTGTGATCGAATGTGACTTTTTAGCCCAGCTAAAGATCTACAATGTCTTGTACAGAATTGGCAGCTAAAACCTTTACCGGTAGTTGCCAGCTGTAGTTGTAACTGGGCTTCATGTACCTTTGCATGTCATTTAAGTCCTCCTGCCAAATTACACTCTCTTCCACATGCCCGACAGATATGATTAGTATGGTGTGTTACACCACCACCAGTTGCCAGGTTGTCACTCATCTGTCTCGCTTTCTGACTACGAAGATGACTCATGAGTCCAGCTTTACTGGGGCAGGGTCTTGCACAGACATTGCATGTCAGCATCATAGGAAGACCCTTCCCATCTGGAAGTGTAACAGCGATGCCCTTCTCGACATCCCCCCCTTACTTTCTCATGCGCAACTCGAGATTTCTCAAAAGTAGCTGCCCCCTCGTGCACAATCCTTCTTCACCTGCTACAATCAATAGCTATGCCCTCCCATGTGTCAGGAGAGATGCAAGCGTCTCTTAAGGAAGCCTTCAGCAAGTCCTTATACCTCTTTTTTGGTTTACATACATACACACATATAACGCATCTTTTCTTAAGATAAGATGCACCCTGAGAAACATCTAACTGCACTTTCTAACAGGTTACATGATGATGTAGTCTCTATTGCTGCCCCCCCCCCCATATTTTTCTACTCTCATCAACCAGTGAAATTTGATGTGAACAGGAATAACATGAACTTCACTGGGATGGGAGTACCTACAAATGTTGTGGGCACCTGCTTCAACTGTGTGTGTGTGTGTGTGCACATGCACCAAGCATAAACATTAAAATAGTCAAATGATTTCAGTTACCTTGGTGATAAAGTAAAGTTAACTAAAGTCACTTTGGTTGAAATTTCAGGTGTGTAGTGAGGGTTTGGAAGTTTGGTTGTGATATAGAATTTAAAGTCTTCATGATACGGCACAACAGCATCTCCAAGTTTGATCACAAGGCTACCTTGTTGCCGATAAGTCTAAAGGAATAAAAAAAAAAGTACTTAATTCTTTATAATACATCAACACAAACAATGAAATAAGATAATATTGCGGCTTATGAAATGAGACCATAACCTGTGGCCTATGCCAGGAGCGTAACCAGCCCGCTTATGCGTACCTTTCCCTTCTTTGGTCACTAAACTCTGCTTGCAAAAACCTGTTGAGGCAAGTGAAATCAAAATCAAATTCGACGACTGGCATCCATGCTAGCAGGGTGCAAGAGCACCAAACGAACACCATACGAGGGTGATCGTTGACAGAGTGGCTAACTGGCTCCTGTGCCAGTGGCACATAAAAGGGCACCATTCGAGTGTGATCGTTACCAGCGTCGCCTCACTGGCACTTGTGCCTGTGCTAGTAGGGTGCCAAGAGCACAATCCGAGCGTGATCGTTGTCAGAGCAGCCAACTGACTTCCGTGCCGGTGGCACGTAAAAGGACACCATTCGAGCGTGATCATTACCAACGTCGCCTTACTGGCACCTGTGCTGGTGGCATGTGTAAAAAAATTCAAGTGAGGTCATTGCCAGTGCCGCCTGACTGGCCTCCGTACTGTGGCACGTAAAAGGGCACTGGCACCAGTGCCGGTGGAATGTGTAAAAAGATTCGAGTGAGGTCATTGCCAGTACCTGACTGGTCCCCGTGCCGGTGGCACGTAAAAAGCACCCACTACACTCTCGGAGTGGTTGACATTAGGAAGGGCATCCAACTGTAGAAACTCTGCAAGATCAAGATTGGAGCCTGATGCAGCCATCTGGTTTGCCAGCCCTCAGTCAAAATCGTCCAACCCATGCTAGCATGAAAAGCGGACATTAAATGATGATGATGATGATATAAAACAACTATTTGTGGCTGGAAAAGGAAACCTGTAAGAGAAAGGAAACCAAAAATGAGAATTTCAGTGAAGAAACTTGACTAAAAAAGACTGATTAGTCCCAGTTGGTAGAGAAATAACTTGCAAACACAAGTGGATAAAAAATATAAAACCCTAATAACACCAGAATACACACCTATTAGAAGAAAAAAAATACAATTTAACATTTTTATAATATTAACTTTTATTTTATTCAACAGTTCAGTATTTATCATTTTATTTTATACATTTTATTGCCTCCAGAAAAAGTGAAGAAAATTGAAGAAAAACTTACTTGTTTCAATAACACTGGTTCAAGGACCGGATCTAGTTCTGTTGTAACATTTTCAAGCAGACATGGTTTCCCAAACCTTATGGCATTCTCAAGTGTACGTAGAAAATCTTTGTCAGAGAGCTTGATAACATCTAAGGAATTATCCTTCTCCTAGAAGCACAATAAAATATGTCAACTCACTGATAGAAGAAAATGTGTATGAGAGGAGTTATATCAAAATAAGTTATCATGCATCAGTCACAGAGAAATCAGGAATAGATTTGAAAAATAATTTAGTAATTAAAACATCACAATTACAGATATATTCAGTGTGTTAAACCTTAGATAAATGGCACAAAAAATAAGAATAAGTTGGAAATCTAGTATGAGATATTTATGCTTCAAGTTAGTACAAATTAATAAAATTGTCCTTTAACTGATGTAATATTTTTAGAAAAAATACTCAAGTCTCCAAGAGTTATACAACATTATACTAAAAAGATTTTCATTCTCTTCTTTTCATTCTTATAGTCTTTTTATCATTAAAGGGTATTCATGCCTATATACTATGCTAGACAATAAGCTATGGAAACTAGCTGATGAACAACAATGGTCTAGGAAGTTAAAGCAAAAGATTGGATGAAGTTAATGCAGTCATTTATTTTCTCAAACCTCTGAAAGTGAGTTATTGGTGAAAATAGAAGTGGGGGTCAAATTTATGGCCAAATGTAGTATTTTAGACTATAAGCTTATTTATAATGAGTATTATAGGAGATTTATTACAGCCATTTGTGAAACTAGTTGGTGGTTGGTGGGGGTGATTGATACCAAACCTATCGAGTAAGTTCCTTGAGGAAAATAAGTAGCTAATCCAGATGTTTTTTTTTTTTGCATATATTAAGTGAAACTGAAGCTGGAGTAAATCAGATTTAACCTAAGGGATACCTTGTGGTTTTTAAAATGGCCAAGTCCACATTAAAGAGACAGTAGAAGATTGTTCCAGGAAGAGAAACAGAAAGAGACAAGTTGTAAGTGAAGAGATATAGACAGGTAAATATTAGTGATTCTGAATAGAGGTCTCATTCTGCGTAAATACATTTAGTCCATTATTTAAACCTTGATCGGCTTTGATCCAGCAGATCTATGACCAAAAATGTTTCAACTCTCAATAACCTGACTTTTTATGTATTAGAGATTACGCTATGCAATCTGTTCCTAATTTTAGATAGTAGAATGTAATTTGTGTGAGAGTTAGCAGCTATTTCTAGCAGGCAAAGAAAACATCTGGTGGCTCTTTTATTGGTGTAATTCAGATGTCAGTAATTTGTGTGACTATTATTTTCAGAGTATTTCCTTTGCGTTGATTAATATGAAGTACCAACCATTCAAACAATTTCCATCTGGACTGCCAAAGCAGAGAGATTCCTTACAAAAATGACAGCAATGCATCTCTAAGGTATGACCATATCTCTTGCACTGGTGTCTGCTCCTTTAGATCTGAAATATCTTCCCCTATAGACATAACAACACTGCCTCGTAGTGCAATTAGCAGTCTTTTCAACATTGTGGGGAACATTTCCTTTACGTCATTTTGTTTTGACTGTAACCACAGGCATATCAACCAAAATACAATTTTCTTTATGCTGGTGCTACAAATTCCTCATGCAGAGCCTCAACAAAAATTATAGATGGTGAAGATGGCTAATAAAGAATTAGAAATCCCATCTGACAAAGACATTATATGGAGCCCATAGGAAAAACTCTATGTTTTTATAGTGGTGAGGACATTTGTGAAGTTTGGTTGTTCAGGTCTATGCCATGCACCAGATTGTAGTTACACACTTTTTCCTGGCTCTGGGACAAGAACTGGGGCCCTCCTGTGCTCAGCTGCCTGATATTCTGTGACATGATGAAATAAACAGGATGTTTGTTCTTTCAGACTACAGTAGCAATCTTTCCATTGAAAAAACTGGTTAAAGTTAACGCTTGCCTTTTGACTGTCTCTTCTAATTAAAGACTTTGGGAAATTACTTCTTTTCATCATGGCAAAACAACCCAGTCCAATGACTTTCTTCTTCAACAAATATTCTGTCATTTGGGCAGAAGAATAGATACTATCAGTATATAATGAGCAGTCTTGCCTTGAGTATTCATCCATCATTTAAGCCACTAAGGTCATTGTTATGTTAGCCTTTTCTTGTTTTCCTGTGCACACCATTTAATGCAGACTTAACCAAAAAAAATTTATTGCACAGGAGAAATTTGTTGATCAACCAGTGAACCGGCTTATCTTTGGTATATTTACTCAAATTGTGTTTTTTTACGTGCCGAAAAATCAAATGCACATTTTTTTTTATACCAACACACGTGAAAATATGTATTCAGATCAGATAATACATCAACGTATAAAGTACACATCGCTTCAAATTGTTTTTAAAAGGAGTAACTAGGAAGTGTTTGTTCACATATAAATAATTAACTCTTGCTTACATTCATTCACACTAGTATTAAATATAGGCCACTGTTTGTAACCACTCCACTATTTGATGAAGACATGAAGACATGGGAAGGCATACTCAATACAAATATAGTAGGGTCTGACATATTTAATATAGTGAGTTAAAAAATCTTTGATCAGCTATTATCAAAATAATTACAAGACAAAGACATTCTAAAAACAACAAACAAGTAAACAAAATTCCAAAAAGATCAGTTGGATACCAAAATGTAGATTAAATTTGTTTTTTTTAAAGTCAATAAATGAAAATAAAAGACATGTTTCTGGGTTTTTTAGACACAATCAGTGAAATAAACTGATTCCAAAATCAAAAGTTTACACGGATAAATAACATTTTTATAATTCGTTTTTAGAGTTGGTTTGCAAGATTCTTTATATGATTTCGTGTGTTGAAGCATATTCTGTTGTGTCTGGGGAGAGTCATTTTCTTTTTGTGCCTTATTATGTTGCAAGATGCAATGAAAATTATAGGACAATGAAAATAAGAAAAAAGTGGAAATTTTACCGGTGAGTGTGTTACATAATAAGGCACAAAAAGAAAATGACTCTCCCCAGACACAACATTTTTATACAAATTAAGTAAATTGCTGTGTCTTACCATTGCTTTTATCCATTTATTAGCCTGTCCCTGTGGGTCAATAAAAAGTGGCCAGCGTCGAGCATAATGTACAATAACTCCATTTTCAACTGACAAATTGTCTTTAGGTAAGCCATTGATTTGCCATTGACGAATCAAAACTGGATCACTTAAAGTCGAAATAAGACTCGGATCATCTGTTTGAGGCACATCCAATTCATGCATCTTTTGAATCCAAGAGGAATACATGGCAGCTCGATATTCTCCCTAAAAATATTTGAAAAAACAAAAGGAGAAACTGCTCATTACAAATAACTTCAAACCTTAAAATTCAGTTGAATCTCTGGGAAAAGTTTATAGCTTTACTTGCTTCAGTCTATGGAACTGACAACAGATTCTAACATTTCTTTTGCATTAATTACAAAACCCATCCTGGTCTTGCTATCATGGAAAAATGTAATACAATAAAATCTAACAAATAATAACACTTTGTATTAAGATTCCGCAATCATACATTAGCTACTTATGAAGCCAAATGTAATAAACTTTAATAAGGGAAACTTTATATCCAACTTAATGTGAACATAGTGTTAAATAGAATACTGCATTACTTACCTTGAAAAGATCCTTCATACAAACTGATGGTGTGTAAAATTACTCATATTTATATTATTGACAGATTAGAACCATCTGCTACAGTCAAATCATATGTCTGGGCACCTCAGAGACAGATGAATCTTAACTGTTATCACTACCAGGCACCTATCACTGAGGAGCCCAGGCAGGGTGAAATCACAGGATCTGGCAGTTCTGGCAGCCATAGCAGAGGGTTCTCAGTATAAATATGAGTGCTTTTATGCAGCATGAGTTCATATGAGAGGTCCCCTCTAAATAAATAACACAGTATTCTATGTTCTAACACAACAACCAAGTTGAGTTGGAAATAGAGATAGTCTTTTGGTATTAACACTGCTTCTGTTACAATTAAATGGTAATAAATCTTAACAAAACTATTAGCATAAAAATTTATCTGTTTGGCTTTTTTCAGAGGTATCACATACATTTGAGTAATAAGTTTCTATGGAGATATAAAGACGAACAAAGCTAAAGGTTCAAACAACAGCAGGGAAACGGAGGGAATCTGTAGATATCTTCTAATCGTTTAATAGCCATAAACGACACTCTTTGATTAAAGTGTAATATGTGTCTGTATTTAAAGAATAAAGATCTTACTGTAAATGTTCCAAGGTAGGCAATGTATGCAGCTGATACCATAACATCACCAACCATATTGTCTTGGATTTTCTCATATCTCAATGCTGAAGCTTTCCACCGATTCTTTTCATCTGCAAGTCCTCCAATTAACTGATTTCAGAAAGGAAATTTGGAATTACATTTTTCAGAGAATCATTTCCTTAGACAAAAGATATCATTTATTTCTATTCAGGAATACCACCACCACGACCACCACGACCACCACCACCATCATCATCATCATCATCATCACCACCATCATCATCATCATCATCACCACCACCACCATCATCATCACCACCATCACCATCATCATTACCACCACCATCACCATCATCATCCATTTTACTGGCTTTAGATGCCACCATTACAGTGCAACATATTTCTCAATACTCCAACCTTATCTTATTTCAGATATTTTTTGTATTTTGTTTTTAATTCATTTCCCTTACTTCACATCAAGCGTTCTTAGGTCTTCCCATACATTATGGTACCTTCTACACCTATCCCATAGTAATTCTTTACCAATACATCCCCTTCATTTGCATTCCTTGATTAGTCTTCACTGTAGACATTTTATTTGATTAGCTCTATTTTGTTTTTTATGTTCCCTGCTTCAAATATGTCCAACTCAGCTTGTTGGACATATATTTAATGGTGTTAAGGACTAATTTAGTCTCAAAACATTTCTGCTTTTCCACTTCAGCCAGGACATATTACTTGTACACTTACCTATTATCTTATTATTATTTTAGCAAAGACACATGATTGTGTTTCACTGATGACATCACAACATTGAAACATTTCTGGAATTAACTTCCATACTCACTGTAGTTCGCTTTCCAATGTTTCTTCCATTAAATAAGTTAACTGGCAAACTCTCTTCCTCTTCCTTTTCTCTCTCATATATACCAACAAGTTCTTCTATGGCAAGTTTATCAACTTCTCTATGCAGCTGTTTCATTTCTAGAAATAGCAGCTAAATTTCCTTAAATCAACCTAACCAGTCTAAATAGGAATGGGCATACTGAACAATGTAGTTCAAAATTTAATTAACGAGGATGTTAATGAATGAAGCAGCTTTGTTTACAGTTCTCCTGGAACAAGGCTAAATATCAGCAATAACATCAAGACAAACTATTGAAAAGATTGCAAGACGCAACAAAAATTTTAGGAAAATAAAAATAAGAAACAAGTGGAAATTTTACCAGTGAGTACATTATAAGGCACAAAAAGAAAATGACTCTCCCCAGACACAGCAGAATATCAGGACATTTTCTGGTTATAAAATGTCATGAATATTTAAATACGTCAACAGACTGAACAAATTAGAGTTCATACTCTACCTTATCTGCTCGAACAAGGCGTGCTTGACACTGCTCACACTTTTCTTCAAGATCTTTCTTCTTACGCATAGTGTCATCATATTTTGCCTGCAGAGATTCTATGCCATCTTGTACTGCTTGCAGACGTTGTTTGGCAGCATCCAATATTTTTTGAGTTTCATATAAATCAGCCTGAGCAATTTTCAATGCTTCTCTTTTTGGAGCAACCGCTTTAGCAACAAAGTAATATTTGTACATGGCACGAACCCACTGACATATTGATGTACATGCTTTAGAGACCTAGATAATAGAAGAAATTTAAAGGGAAAATGTTTCAAATATATTAAAGTCATTAAAAATGAAGATCAACAAAAAATTTCCAAATCATACACATATACATACATAAATGCATGCATATAATAAATATTAGGGAATAAATCCAAACTTACAGGGAAAAATCAGATTTAGTATTGAATCCAATTTTATAGTAAAATATTATATTATATTAAATTAGAGATAAAACCACTATTAGGCAAATCATACAATGAAAAACTTAAGCCAATACATAAGATTATTTAATTTATATTATTTAAATATATAACAAAATTTTCGAGTTACAGTCATTCATCAGGTGGTTTAAATATTTAAACCACCTGATGAATGACTGTAACTCGAAAATTTAAAGAAATTAACAGCCATGAAACGATCGTAGTGTTATATTAATTATATTTTTTTTATAATTTTGTTATATATTTAAATAATATAAATTAAATAATCTTATCATTGTATGATTTGCCTAATAGTGGTTTTATCTCTAATTTAATATGATATATATATATATATATATATATATATATATATATATAAGAGGTAATGGTGTCATTGAGACCCAAAGGTGTCAGGTAATGCTGAATATAGACAGACCATAGTTAAGTTCCAGGTTCGGTAATTTTGCGAATAAGGGGTTCAACATTGATCATATGTCGGCGTGTGTATATAAGAATTTTTTACATAATGAGATAAAAAAACCAAGGCTGTGTAGATATTAGAACACTTATAGATAGAAGGTCTTACAGCTGTTTCCAGGATATTTATTAATTATATCCCTTCATCGGAGACGGTGTGAAAGGACGGTTAAGTAATAGTTAATTTAGATGTGATACAAAATAGAGAGTGAGGTGGAGGAAAGAAAATAGATGTGAGATATGTAGGGACATTGAAGGTGTAGATCCATTTTCTAGGCAGAATGGTATATATGTAAGATTCATAAGGTATAGCTTAACCCTTTAGTGTTCAGATTATTCTGTCAAATGTGATATTTGTTTGTTTATATTGTTTTGAATTAATCATGCATTATCTTGTAGTTTAGAGATTTCAGTGATGTGATTTTTTAGTTTTAGAATGACATGGTAGGGCTGAGGTGAGAGGCGAGATCTGGTCAGTTTCAATATAAAACAGGTTAAATATTTTGGCCGGATATGGCCGGTTTGAATGCTAAAGGGTTAAAGGGATTTATGTAGGATAAAACTACTATAAAATGGATCATCATCATCATTGTTGTTGTCATTTAACATCTGCTTTCCATGATGACACACACACACACATGTATGTACTTAGTATATTCGTAGGTATTGGACATGTTTTTGTCACATACACCTTTTCAATTTTCGATACTCATTTTAGATTTGTAGTGCTTCTGTCTTGACATGGTGTATAACAATAATGAAAAACAAAAATGATATTTGTAAAAGGAAATAAAACGTGGTAAGATTTGACATGATTACCTTAGAAATAGCATGTGGGGTAAAGGCTTCGTCTTCCATATATGGAGAGATCTTTTTGATTGTTTCTTCTGGAATATTCTCTTTGTCATATTTCAGCAAACTTTCTAAGAATTTTCCGGGATCTTGAAGCAAAGCTTTACCTGGCTCCCAGTAGTCATCTACCTTGCTACCCACCTACAAAACAATAAATAATAATAACAATATTTTACAGGTTTCCAGAAAATAAAATAAAACAGGGACCAAAAAAAAATCTTTTTTTCTATTATGTCAAATGAAAAAAGTAATAAAAAGTTGAACAGAGTGATTGTAGTAGTTGTAGTAATTAATTATATCCTTTCACTCCACTAAAGTTTCTATTATTTTCATCACTTTTGGTTAAATAAAAAAAAATATGTAAAAGATACAAAATATTGCCAGTTCAATTAACCACAGCCTTTCTGTTGAAACTTACTGCTTTTGTACTTAAGATGACCTTGACATATGGAAACAGTTCATGTACATTTATTTAATTTATATCATCATTGTAATCATCACCATTATTATCATCTGCTCCAGTGTCTTAGTTTCTACAATTGAATGAGTGATGAATAAGGACTGGGGGTGGGTGATGCTGAAATAAACATTTCCTCCACCTCAAACTTTCAAATAAACATCAAAGTTTTACAGGCAATTTAAATATATGCAAAAGAATAAATGATAATACAAAGGAATACTGGTGTGGTGTTAGGTGGTAGAAGAACCTCCTGGTTTTACCAATAAGTTGAAGATACTATCCAAGCAAAGAAGGAAGCATACAATGTTTGACTTGGAAACAAGCCTCCCCCACACAAACACCACACCATTTTTTTTTTTTTTTTTTTTTTTGCATGCAGAACACTGAGGCACAAAAGGTTGCATCAGAGACAGTAAAACGTCCAAAATGAAATAATGGGAGGAGTTTGGAGTTGAGATGAACTCAAACTTTAGATCAGCTAATAATGTATTCTGGTCGACATAGCATCAATTTCATAACAAGAAACCCTTTTCTAAACCTACCACTGAGAACTCAGTTGGAGTTCTCTCTACAGAGAAGAACATCCCTGGGTGATAGAAAGAATATTTTTGCTGATCTCACAAAGACTAAAGTCATAGTGGCAATTTAAGAGCTCAGATCTGTCGAGGTTGCTGGAGAAGATGAAATATGGCCTGAGATGCATGAAGTGTTAAATAGAGAAAGTAGTATGTAGCTGAATTATGTATGCCAGGTGGTTTTGACCCCTGGAAAGACTCCAAAGCAATGGCAATCCAGAGTGATAATCCTAATTTTTAAAAAAGGGTGACAAGAAAAAGTGCTCTAATTACAGGGGAATCATTTGGTTGAACCACCCCAGTAAAATCTGGAAAAGAAGAGTAGAGATTAGTCAAGTCGAAGCTCAAGAAATCACAGGCATATTGCCAAGAGGTGTATGCATTCTTTGTTGACCTCAAAAACGTATATGACTGTGTGAGTGCATGAGCTACTGTGGAGTGTTTTGCAGAAGTTTTTAAAATCAAGAGGCAACTTCTGGTTGCCATGCCCAGATATTTATGCTCAGGTAAATGTTTTTTTAAGTCAAAAACTTGGCTGATAAACTTTGACAGGAGTATGTATTGTCATTGGTATTGCAACTGGAGCATGTGGAGGCTGCCAGCTAATATTTGCAGATAATTAGTACTACATTGGATACACTGAAACTCCGACGTCTGGCAGCTGATTTGGCAGACACCCATAAAATTATTAACCATCTTACAAACAATAACTCTGAGCACCTTTTCAAACTCCACCTGTCTAACACCCACAGACATGTTTACAAAGTCAGAAAACAGCACAGCTCCCATGACTTTCAGAAACATTTTTTCACGCTAAGAGTTGCTGAAGCATGGAACAAACTGCCAGCATCAGTTGTTAGTTGTCGGAGCATTGCATGCTTCAAAACTTCCATGCTTCCTGAGATTCGCCAACACTACACCTGATTTTCTCCCCTCCATACACATGCAAGAATGTATCTGACTCATACACTCTTCACTTTCCAGACATTTGTACATTACTGCACATGCTTTATATGCACTTTTGACATGTTGTGGTGCACCTGAGCACTGTATACAATAATTTCATTATATATTTATTTCTTTATTACCTACAAGGGGCTAAACATAGAGGGGACAGACAAGGACAGACAAACGGATTAAGTTGATTATATTGACCACAGTGCATAACTGGTACTTATATGGCTACGCATTTCGCCCGGCGTGCTAACGTTTCTGCCAGCTCGCCGCCTTATAATTTCATTATATATTATATACCTGGTTCATGAGAAGGTGATCTCCAGCATTCACTGAATGGATTTACTGTCAAGTGCTGCAAGGAAAGGATGAGAATACATGTTGTGAAGACTCCAACATTGGTCCTTTTCAGAAAGTTTTCCAACTGCATTTTGCATGCAAGTAGAGCAGCTCTGAGACAAGTGGAGAAATTTACATGTCTTGGGACCATATTCACAAGTAATGGGAAGCAGTAGACTGAATTT
Organism: Octopus sinensis; assembly: GCF_006345805.1. Classification (NCBI taxonomy): domain Eukaryota; kingdom Metazoa; phylum Mollusca; class Cephalopoda; order Octopoda; family Octopodidae; genus Octopus; species Octopus sinensis. The sequence continues at coordinate 35,144,560 of NC_043015.1, forward strand.
CCTGCTAAATTGCAGGTGTGCTGTTATAGTAAGGCACCTGCTCCAGTATCCAATTCTAAGAAGGTAAAGAAAAAAAAACTAGCCATTTTCAGTTTGGTTCCCATGTCTTTCCAATTATGGTCATGATTGCTGGGTAATGACCAAAAAATCAGAAATACTAGCAACTGAAATTGGGTTTCTCTTAAGGAACTCTGGAGTAACATCACATACAAGGTGTCTAACTCAAAAGTCAGGAAGTCTCTCTCAAACAGCTACTTTCTCTTATTGAGAGGCAATGGCTCCACTACTTTGGATACATGGTTAGAATATGGTACGGAAAAATTGCAAGACAGACTTCTCAAACTGGACAAATTGGTAGAAGATGTAGGGGTAGACAGTGTGTGAGATGATTGGATAATATATCCATAATCTCAGCTGGTCATGTTTGGGAATGCAACAGGAAAATGTAATGATGGTTGCTTCGGTTAGAATCTTGTAGAAGAGGTACCTGAAGACACAAGTCTCACAACCCGTCCCAATGAGCAATGAAAATGGATGAATGGATGGAGGTAGGGATGGATGGATAGAGGGATGGAAGGATGAATGGATGGAGGTAGGGATGGATGGATGGAGGGATGAAGGGATGGAGGGATGGAGGAATGGATGGAGGTAGGGATGGAGGGATGGATGGATGGAGGGATGGATGGAGGGAGGGATAGATGAATGGATGGAGGTAGGGATGGATGGATGGAGGGATGGAAGGATGGAGGGATGGCAGGATGGAGGGATGGAGGTAGGGATGGATGGATGGAGGGATGAAGGGATGGAGGGATGGAGGGATGATGGATGGAGGTAGGGATGAATGGAGGTAGGGATGGAGGGATGGAGGGATGGATGGAGGGATGGAAGGATGGAGGGATGGATGGAGGGATGGATAGATACTGCAAAATCAAGTAACAAGTTTTCTGTACCAAGAACTAAATATCCTTATTAGATCTAAATAATATCAGAAATATAAAAAAAGTCTTATTTTATCCAGAATGCATCCCAATTTTAAGATCTGCTTCTCAAAGAAACCCAACTATTATTAGTGAGTACATATGTTACAATATCTCAAGCAGTGGATATTAGAGATACTGGGTAATGAAATAATTTGCATCGTTTTCATGAAAAAACTGAGTTTTCTAACCTTTTCTCCAGGAACACGTTTTGGTTTGACAGACTTCATTATGCAGACAGCATCAATGACAAGACGGACGCCATCTGGTGGTCTTTGCATTGCTCTCACTTCAACAACATCATTCTTATTAAGTGTTTTTAAACTAGCCAGGGCTTCTTCCTGAAATATTTAATTATTAATTCCATCATAAGACAAATTAATTTTTAATCAAATATTTTCATTATATCCAAAGCAATAATAAACCATCTTAACTTGAAAGGTCCCTCACCCCACCCCATTTTTTGTTAATAAATAAAGAACATTTTGTGCAAAATCTTCAATTTTTAGTTTCAATTTGCAATCAAAGTAAAAATGTATTGTGAAAAGCTTTCACAAAATAATCTATTATGAATTTAGACAAACAAAAACACACGAGAATATATTATACGAGATGATAAAAATATAACTAACAATTAAACATAGTTTATAAATTGCTGTAGAGAGAGTATCAAAGAGTCACCAATAAATAACAATTTGCAGTTGAAGGACAATATGAAATGTTACTGACTAATGCTGGCAAAGCCTCACTGAGATCTCTCTGTGCATCGTCTGCAATAGCTTGCGTCTCTCGTGTTTTCTCACCAGCTTGTGCTTCTTCATTCTGAACAACTACTTTGGTTTCTTCACTAACTTTCTAAAAAATTAAAAAATTAAAAAATTATGAAGTAAACTTATGGCCTTTAATTATAAAACTTTAACTATGACTAATTAGCCAGTTAACATGAAATTTCATTAAAACAGATTGTTTATATTTACAGTTAGGGTTAGACATTTGTATTGTATCGAGTTCTTCATGTGCATTCTAAGTCTAGTCTAAAACATATGATGATAAAATTAAACTTGTTTCTCATTCAGAAGTTCAAACATAAACATACCACTTGGCCCAATGAAGTTTTAGCTAACATTTAGCTTCACACTTTCCCCTTTCAATCAAGCAAAATTCTATCAATTCACTACCAACCAAACCACTAATAATTGCTACTGTAATAATCTAAATACTTACTCTTTGATTCCAATAGTTTAGACAAAGTTATTGCATATTAGTGCTCTATACACACCAACATTCTATCCATTTCATATATTTGACCCACCTGTATCTTTTTGAAACTATGTTCTAGTCAACATATACATAGATTTTGAAACTTAAAAAGAAGAAAAAAACATTTTATTTTCTAATTACATTTGGGTTTTGAGATGTAAAAACAAATAATGGTAACTAAAAGTGAAACATTTTATCTAATACAAAATCATAATCCAGAAATAAAAATTTAAAAAATCCTTCAGCCTCTGCACACGGCAGCTTCTGATCTGAACAAAATCATTCACCTCTTATCTGCCACATACCACAGTTGGTAATCTAACATTGTAGATTATCACCTAAACATCTGTTTTGTGCTTTAATATCTTTTAAACTGAGACATCTTTTCATTTTCACACCCCTTGTACCTCTTTTTACAATGCACTGCTTTTGAACCAACAGTTTTACTTTTCCTCTTCTCTTCTAGGCACAAGGCCGAAAATTTTAGGGGAGTGGGGGGGCCAGTCAATTAGATTGACCCCAGTACATAACTGGTACTTAATTTATCGACTTCAAAAGGATGAAAAGTAAAGTCAACCTTGGCAGAATTTGAACTCAGAACGTGAAGATAGATGAAATACCACTAAGCATTTCACCCAACATGGTAATGTTTCTGCCAGCTCACCGCCGTTTGAACTGACTACTTCAGCTTTACCAACACTTTGATCGCTCAGATCCATTTGTAGCAACCTTTCCACCTAAAAATAAGATTTGATTTTAGGATTTTTCTTTTTAGATTCTATACTTCACACCTTATATTTCAGATTTCATTTATTATTCTAGGCACAGGCCACGTAGTAAGAAGTTGACTTCCTCAAAATATGGTTCCATGCTTGACAACCAGTTTTGATTTACACCCCTGTAATTTGGCAAAAGAGGCCAATAGATTAAGTATCAGGCTTAAAACAAGTTGATGTGTTCTCTTAAATCCTTCAATGCGGTGCACCAGCATACCCCTGGCAGTCAAGGCTCACAAACCCCCAAATTCCTGAGCTCTTCACATATAAACAGATCAACAGTTACAAATGCAAAGAATCTGCAGGCGGAAAATGTCATTCAACTTGGAAATATTTACCCACAACTAAAATGCCTGCCTTAGATTTTCAGGAGAAAAAGGTTGCCTGGGTCTTCTAGTTCCCTAACAAGTGGGTCTCTGCTATCCATTTAAAATCCTTCAACTAGCTTCTTTTCAAACATGAGACATTGCAAGAAATACTTCCTCACAAAAAATCCCCCACCTAATTTCTGCCTCTTTTATTTCCAACTCTTCACTGTGCATACACACAACAAAATACTTTTCAAACTATGCATCTATCTCATGAGCATATATTTACAAACACCAAGAAAACTTTTCTTATCATTTCCAACTTATCCTTCTCTTAACCTTCCTCCTCAAAGGTTTAGAGGAAATCAAACAAGCTTTTGATCTCAATGATCACCAATAGGCTTTCATTGAGCCAGATGGGAATTGCTAAACTATCTAATATTCATATAGAGTAGAGTCCATAGTGATCCGTAGGTAGAAGAGGTGCAGCCGGAGGGTAAATGTCCAAAAGAAAATCCGTAAAGGGTAGATAGAAAGTCCAGTGGAGAAGTTTGTGTGTGATAAGAAATGACAGGATCAACTGGTGCGACCATGTGAGTGTGTGATATATGGGGAGAGTTTACGAAAAAAAACACTAAGTCGCCATGATAGATCGTTAGCCACTACACACACATTTTTTTCTCTCCTTGTTTCTTTCTGTGTGCCTTTCTGTAGAAGGGCGTAGGCTTGAAACGTAAAAGACTTTTTCTATTCCTGAGCGTTATACTAATACAGCTGTTTGTTTTGTACACCACCTGTCTTCGTCTTTTGTTTTTTTTGTAAACTCTCCCTAATATTCATATAGTTCCCCCCATGAAATTTTTGAAAATCAGATTGCTTCTAGCCTAAGAACCTTCAAGCAAAGTTGCTTGCCAATGACTACAAACATTTTTCAGTTTGCTGTCAGATTATTCTGTCATAATGTTCATCAACAAAGCAGTTTTTGATCTACATTTTAATATCTTTTGACTTCAGCTTTCAGGAATCCCCTTATGGCCCATACAGACATTAACAGTGGTTCAAACTGTACATTAACATCTTGTCCCTCATAGGCTGGAAAGAGCCTATCAGGTGTGCCACACTCTTTCCCTGATGAAATAATATAATATATCAATCACTCCATTAATGTTCTCTCTATTTGTGGCATTGAAATGATGAGAGAGGATGTAAATCTCAGCATGATATGAATGTATGTCACAACTAAAAATTGCACAAATATCTCTGTATGATAACACATTTATCACAAAAATTGAAGAACTTACAGTGTCTTGTGCAATTTGTTCCATCGTAGAAACTGATTCTTTCACAGCTTCATCCAAAAGTGGACGCATTCTTGCCAAGTCTTCTTGTAAGATAGCCACATCATTTGCAGTAGCCAGCAGCTAAAGACAGTGTTCAGAACATAATTGGGTAAAATGTAATAATGTTGGCTTTTTAAATAAAGCAATAACACCAAAAAGCAAAATACAGTCAAAAATAAAAATAGCAACTGCAAATAAATATAATACAATAACTAGAAATTATAATTCAACTTTGTATGAAAAGAATGGGAAAATTATTGGATTTCTATATCAAATGACAGGGGATAAAACGAAACGTAGTTGATAGCTTCCATTACCTAAATAACCAAGTCAGTAGCAGGGGTAGATGCTCTGAGAGCATAGCTGCTAGAATAAGAATAGCCTGGGCAAAGTTCAGAGAGCTCCTATCTCTGTTGGTAACAAAGGGTCTCTCTCTCAGAGTGAAAGGCAGATTGTATGATGCTTGTGTGCAAACAGCCATTCTACTCAGCAGTGAAGCATGGGCTGTGACAGCCGAGGACATGCGTAAGCTTGAAAGAAATTAATCTAGTATGTTTCACTGGATGTATAATGGCAGTATGCATGCACAAAAGAGTGTAAGCATCTTGAGACAAAAGTTGGGCATAAGAGGCATCAGATGTGGTATGCAAGAGAAACGACTGCACTGGTATAGTCAAGTGATGCATATGGACAAGGTGTAAACTCTATGGACACATAAGAGGTGCAGCAATAACAAAGGAAGGTTAACCGGGAAGATAGTTTTTGTGTGTGACAAATGTACAGGGCCAAAAAGCTCCAAATATGTACAAAAAACAGATTCCATCACATGCCAGGGGGAAAAACTAGAAGTAGTTGATAGCTTCCATTACCTGGGTAACCAAGTCAGTAGCAGGGGTAGATGCTCTGAGAGCATAGCTGCTAGAATAAAAATAGCTTGGGCAAAGTTCAGAGAGCTCCTACCTCTGCTGATAACAAAGGGCCTCTTGCTCAGAGATAGACTGTATGATGCCTGTGTGTGAACAGCCATGCTACACAGCAGTGAAACATGGGCTATGACTGCTGAGGACATACATAAGCTTCAAAGAAACGAAGCTAGTATGCTCAGCTGGATATGTAATGCAAATGTGCATGCATGACAGAGTGTAAGTACCCTGAGAGAAAAGCATCAGATATGGTGTGCCAGAGAGATGACAGTGCTGGTAAGGTCATGTGTTGTGTATGGATGAGGACAGCTGTGTAAAGAAGTGTCACACCCTAACAGTGGTGGGAACATATGGAAGAGGTAGACCCAGGAAAACATGGGAGGAGGTGGTGAAGCACAACCTTCGAGCAGTGGGAAGAAGAAGAAAAAGCATTAAAAGTATAACAGATCAAATTATGGAGCAAAAAGACCCATGACCACCTCACAAAAAAAAAAAAAGAGAGAGAGAAAGTAAAATGAAAATAAGGAGAAAGGAATTAAACAGCAGAAGATGAGTGGGTAGTAATGAGTTGTATACTCTAGATCAAATGGTATGTTCAATCACACCTTCTGGACATGATTGCAAAGGTGTTGCTATGGAGAATGGCCAGCAACACTAACTGTAATGGCTACTTCACTTTGTTGGGTTCATTGCTCAGATGGCCTGCAGTTAGCCCAATTTTGTGCTCTTGGCTGCAACTGGTACAAACTGATAGCAGCTGGTCAGGTTCCTGTGTTTGTTTATCTTTCTCTCCTCTGTGTTACTGGTGGCAAAAAACCCAGATTTGTGTCCAATACAGCAAGGTTAGAGCTGGAAAATGTGTTGCAGCACATCACATCCCAGGTTAGGGATCTGCCTTCTTCATATGGAAAGATGGTCATTCTGTTGAGGAACTTACCATCCCTGTGGCCAAGACCTACTGGCTCCACTTGTGGCAGGAAGCCAGCCATGTTGAGCCCTAATGATACTCTGATGAGAAGATGTTGACTGTGAAGTAAAAATAGGATCCATTGTGTTTACTCAGTTAACAAGATTTTTATTTTGGCTCAAAGCAATAATTTAAAATGAATATTTGAAAAAGAAAATGCTTTTGTCTCCCTCAAAGAAATGGACCATGGGTCACTTTCTCATATCTACCCACCTTTTCTATACTTCAGTAAATATAAATATCAAAGAATTAGCTGTGACTTCGCTCATAAAAGAAGCAATAAAAGATTCACTTAAAAAATAATTGGCTTACTTTGTCGAGTCCTGTTTTCAATCGTTTCCATGCAGTGGATATTTCATCCTTTTTCAACTTTATAAGTTTTGAAAATGTACCAAGTAATTCTAGATAACTTGTTGGTGTGACATAGTTGTGTCGAGACAATTCTTGTCGATATTTATCGGTATAGACTGCAACGGTTGAATGAATATATTGGCACATATAAACCTGCCAATACGTCACATTGATGGAAAAAAGAGAAAAATGAAAGTATGCAGTAAAATCTAAAATTAAAGGCAACTGGTGCGGGTCTGGGCTAGTAATAAGTAGTTCCAAAGATAATGTAGTAGTATTAGTAGTAGTATAAATGTAGAAATCACGAAAAAATTCAACATTTCATGCTCAAACACATTATTGCAGAAGACAATCTGGGGGTTATAGTGACTCCTTAGATTTATGTAAAAATATCTTCTCATCCTCGACAAAGAGACTAAACTGGAAATATTGAATTCTTCTGTCCTTTTTTTTTTTTACAATACATTTTTTTTTTGCTTAAATACATGTTAACCAGCATGGATCATTTTGATACTAAGTATGCATATTATAGATGTTTTCGATCTAGTTTGGATTCTTTGCAATCAAATTTGAATTTTCCAATTGGAGCTCAAGCCTTGAAAAAAAAGAGAGCTAAACTACATCAGCCGTAAGGGAATCTAACTCATCCAGTAGAGCCCACCAATTGATATCTGAAAAGTTCGATGAAATAACTCATGAACACTGCGATAGCTTCTACCAAAAGATGCTTCAACATAGTTATGTCGTCGACCGGTCTGAACAAGGGGAGATAATAAACGAATGATTCCTTTTCTATTATCTCCCCTTGTTCAGACCGATCGACCTAATGGAACATCTTTTGGTAGAAGCTATGGCAGTGTTCATGAGTTATTTTATCGAACTTTTCAGATATCAATTGGTGGGCTCTACTGGACCAGTTAGATAAGACAGACATGTATTCCCTTACGGCTGATGTAGTTTTAACTCTTTTTTGTTTTTCAAGGCTTGAGCACCAATTGAAAAATTCAAATTTGATTGCAAAGAATTCAAATTAGATCGAAAACATCTATATATATAATTCAATGCTCGAGACAGTATGATAGCGAAATATATTGCAGTTTACTATTGCCAAGTAACATCATGTGAAAACAGCCAAATTTTGCCAGAAAAATAATAATAAATGAATTGATTAATTTTCCTAAATGTTGTTAGAATGAGAAGTTCATAAAATGAAACAAGTTAGTATCCTGTAATGCAGAGGAGAAACCTGTTTGATGCTGGGGTCTGATTACACCAAATTTTTCCTCTTGTTACTGTTTCACATTGTAGCTTAGAATAAACTTGCTAACTTTAGCAGAAAATTACACTTCAGATATTTATGACCAACAAAAGTTTTTTCACGTAGTCACAGTTTTTTAATTAATATACTTACAAGGCTGTCTATCTTTTCACTAAATATACCAAGTTCTGGAATGTCTTCAAGAAATCGTAGAGCCACAGATTGCAATGCATCTTCAGGCCATGCACTGAACCAGTCGATGGTACAGCAATTGACCAGAGCTGGAAACTGTCGGAGGCGAGCACGGAATACTTCACCTAAAGGGCTAAAAAGAAATATATAGTTTTAAACTATTTGCAGTTAATACATGAATTTTAATGTTTATCTTTTAATATATATATACGTGGCCGATACCAGTGCCGCCCTGACTGTCTTCCATGCTGGTGGCATGTAAAAAGCACCAACCAATCGTGGCCATTGCCAGCCTCCCCTGGCATGTAAAAAGCACCCACTACACTCACAGAGTGGTTGGCATTAGGAAGGGCATCCAGCTGTAGAAACACTGTCAGATCAGACTGGGCCTGGTACAGCCTTCTGGCATCCCAGACCCCAGTCGAACCATCCAACCCATGCTAGCATAGAAAACAGACGTTAAACAATGATGATGAGGACATATGTATGTGTGTGTGTGTGTGTGTGTGTGCATATTTATGTATATTATCACTTAGTGTTCGTAAGTCAGGATAAAAGGACACACACTCATAAGTATAGAATAAGTATATTACAATTATTATTTTGGTTCAGCTCAGGTTTGGCCTTATTCCTGGTTGGATTTAAGTGGGTAGCAGGTTACAACCAGTAACCTTAGGAATCCACAAGTTTTCAACAGTCTTTCAAGTGCTTAGAACCCTCCTGATAATCCTTGCTGTTGCTAAGAGACAAGCTTTCTATAGGAGCTCTACCAGGCATTGTATTCCAATCACATTTGGCCATTTGTCGATATCTTTGCTTAATGCGTCAACGTACCAATTATTATAATTACAACCTTTACGGTTTGTATGCACCAAATTCTTCCTCTTTCAAATTTTAAAGGATTGTACTTTCTTTGTTTTTCTTCCACTTTCTTTATGATCCTAGAATAAAATGGGTTTGATGGGTTGATAAGTAAGCAACTTCACTTTTCCGTATTGTTATGTCTGGTCTATTATTTTTTAACTTCTTGTCTGTTTGAATAAGAAAGTCCCACAAAATCTTCTTCTTCTTATTATTATTGAAGTGATGAGTTGGCAGAACTGTTAGCACACTGGAGGAAATGCTAAGCAGCATTTACCCAACTTTATGCTCTGTGTTCATATTCTGTTGAGGTAAATTTTGTCTTTTATTCTTTTGGTGTTGATAATATTGGTACCAGTTAACGCTGATATCCTGGTTAACACTGGGGTTGATGAAGACCTCTGGTCCTTTCTTCAGTCTTTTAGGTCATGTGTCTGTCATAATTTCATCACTTAATGTCCCTTTTTCATGCTGGTACAGGTTGGATGGTTTGACTGGAGCTGGCACGGTCAGGAGCACCACCAGGTTCCATGTCTGTTTTGGACCGATTTCTCTAGCTGGATTTCTCTAATGCTGATAATTTTACAAAGTGTACTGGATGCTTTTTACAGGTAACAGCATCAATGTTTTTTATGTTGCACCATTACCAGTGCTTTTTACACGGCACCATCATCATCAGTTTTTTACATTTCACCATCGTCAATGCTTCTCCAAAATCCAAATAGAGTAAGACTAGGTCATTTAAAGTGGAGGGTAAATCGTATGAATCTTGCATACAAAGTTTGATGTTGCATGGTTAAAAGACAAAAACCTTAATGGCAGAGGATTTATGAAAGCTTGATGCTAACGTGTATTTTGAGCTTAAATAACTTTTGTGGCTTATAAGTCTTTAAATTTTTCAATAACTTTTCCAATCGTATCATATACTCCTTGTGTTTCCATACTTTACTATGATCCTAACCTCGCAAAAGGTATCAAGTCCCTTACTGCTATCTCTTTCTCTCTATCTATCTCTTGTGTGTGGTGATGCTGGCTGTTGCTAGTTTGTGATGTGCCCACCCATAATGGACTAACCAAGAGCAACTCATTTACTTAACTTAAACATTGACCTATTTCTGTTTGCGGCTGTAATGCTTATATTTATAACACTCATGAAACTTGTATTTACAATGCTTACATTGCACTCCCCCACACACATAATAGGGGCAACAATTTTTAACATGATTGAATGATGGTAGGTGAAAGTGAGGGAGCAGCTCAAAATCTCTCGTGGAAGCGTCATCCAACCAAAATGCAAATATATGGGAAACTACCACCGGTCTCATCTCTTGTGAAAGGTAGGAGAGTCCAGTTTGCTGGACATTGTTGTAGAGCTGAAAACGAAGCAATTTCTACTCTTCTCCTCTGGAAGCCATCTACTTGCAATACCAGAGGGCGCACACTCTCCTACTCTGATGTAATCTCCAGGGATACAGGCATCCAGTAACAGGACCTCCGTAATGCTATGATGGACCGTGAAGTCTGGCGTAGCATGGTAAATTCCATTGTCTTGACCACGGTCGAACAATGATGATGATGAGGGAGCAGCTGATGTGACATGTCTGTTATCAAATGATCACAGAAACTATTTTTCAGGTGCTGAATAACATCATTCCTTCCCATGTTCCCTCCCACATCTCTTTCCCAGTTTTCAGAGTTGGCACTATCAATGTAGGCATAATGAAATGTAGGTCTAGTGAGACTGTTGAGATAGTTGAACAGAGGTGTGTTGATGCATGTTGCATCCAAGAGGTAAGGTGAAGAGGAGCTTCGACCAAGTTCCTCACAGGCAAGACAGATATAAAATCTTCTGGGAAGATAGCAACAATGAGGTAGATGGCATGGGTATACTTCCTGCAGAAAAATGGATGGATAAGGTCATAGAGGTAGTCAGAGCATGCAATAGAGTGCTTAAGCTTAGGCTAGTCTTACAGAACAGTATAATGACAATTATCATTGCCTATGCCCCTTGACCGGGCCTACCAAACAAACAGAAGGAACAATTTCATGATATTCTTCTGCAGGCTACCTCAAAGATAAGTGACAATAATCTCCTCATTAGAGATGGGGATTTCAATGAGCATCTTTTCCAATCTGGAAAAGAAGGATTTGGAAGCTTAAGGACCCTTCATATGGTCAGAGATTTAGGGACATCCTAACTGAGAAATTTGATGAAAGGGACGAGGAACATAGAGGGCAGCTGGGAATTCCTGAGTAACCATTTGCTGAGTACCACAGACTGAATCTGTGACTGGTGCAAAGTCTCATCCAGACCTTGGGTAATGTGGTGGTGGAACAAGGCAGTAGAGAGAGCCATTAGAGCTAAGAAACAGGCCTGGAAGAATGGGGATAGCAAGGAACTCTATCAGATTGTCGAACAGATGCTAGGAAAAAAGTATATCTTGTCAAGAAAGAAGTAGAAATGAAGAAGATTGGCTATTTTCAGTGATGTGAGGACCAAAGAACTGAAGTGCTTCGAATTGCAAGACAGTGAGTGAGAGAAAAGCGTAATGTCATAGGAGAGAAATGTATCCGTATGGATGATCATGCATTTCTGAGAAGAAAGAGACTTGAAAATGCCATTATGAAAGACTGATGAATATAGAGAATGAGTGGGAGGAGGAAAGCCTGCCAGATGACCTAATTGAGGGACTGGCGATCCAAATCGACAGTCCCATGTTAGATAAAGCAATTATGGATATGAAGACAGGAAAAGATGCTGGATCATCAGGAATCACTGCTGAGATGCTTAAAATATCTGGTGGTGTAGGTTATGGTCTTGTCACCCGTATTGTAAATCAGGTGATCCACGAAGGAGTCATACCCACCCAATAACTGGTGTAGCAGCATCATAGTCAACTACTACAAAGGTAAAGGTGATGCCTTGGATAGAAATAATTACAGAGGCATTAAACTGTTGGATCAGGTGATGGAAATTATGGAGAGGGTCATAGCCCAACTAATTAGGGAGAGAGTTAGTCTAGATGAGATGCAGTTTGGGTTTTGTGCCAGATAGAAGCACCACTGATGCTAAATTTCTGGTAAGGCAGTTGCAGGGGAAATACGTAGCCAAAGATAAACCTCTGTACTTGGCCTATGTTGACAGGGTCCCCAAATCCCTTATCTGGTGTTCAATGCAAGAACTAAGAATAGACGAGTGGTTGGTGAGAGCTGTACAAGCTATGTCCAGTGATGCTACCAGTAAGGTGAGGGTTGGCAACAAGTACAGTGAAGAATTCTGGGTACAAATAGGGGTTCACCAAGGATCAGTGCTCAGCCCTCACTTGTTCATCATAGTCCTGGCAATAACAGAAGAATTCAAGACAGGCTACTACTGGGAGCTCCTCTATGCTGATGACCTTGTTCTTATAGCTGAATCACTACCAGAACTAGAGAAGAGGTTCCAGGTAGGGAAGCAAGATCTAGAATCAAAGAGCCTTAGAGTTAATCTAGCAAAAACCAAAGTCATAGTAAGTAGGAGAGCAGACAAATCACAAATCCCCTCAGGTAGATGGCCCTACTCGATCTGTAGAAAAGGTGTAGGTAGAAACTCCATAAGATGCACCCAGTGTAAGCTCTGGACACATAAAAGGTGCAGTAAAATCAGGAGGGTTAACAGTGAAACTAAAGTTTGTCTGTGGAAGATGCACAGGTAAATGCTGAAAATAGACTCCATCAGCTGCCAGTGGGGCAAGGTAGAGGTAGCAGATAGCTTCCGTTATCTATCTGACCAAGTTTGTAGTGGAGGTGGATGCTCCAAGAGAGTAACTGTGAGAATAATATTAGGCTGGGAAAAGTTCAGAGAGTTGGCAACAAAGGGCCTCTCTCTCTCAGAATGAAAGGCAGATTGTTTGATGCCTGTGTACAAACAGCTATGCTGCATGGCAGTGAAACATGAGCTATGACAGCTGGGGATATACATATGCTTGAGAGAAATGAAGCCAGTGTGCTTCACTGGATGTGCAATGTCAGCATGCATGTTCGACAGAGTGTAAGCATTTTGAGAGAAAAGTTAGAGATAAGAGGAATCAGATGTGGTGTGCAGGAGGGACAACTACACTGGTCACATGATGCATATGGTTGAGGACATCTATATGCCTGATCTCACAGAGGCAATGACTAGTGACCGAGACCTTTGGAGATTTGCTGTTCTGGTGGCATGTAAAGAATACATTTTGAAAGTTGGGCCACATGAAGCAAAGTAACTGAGTTCCATTTGAGCACTGGGCCTTATAGAGGCAAAGAGGCTGAGTTCCTTTCGAGCATTGTGCCTCATGGAAGCAATGTCTCAGACCTTTCATATTATATCACGCTTGAGAAGAAGACCCATCAAGCTGAGCAAAACCATAGTCATGGCAGATACCGGTGTCATACAAATTGGTACCCATGTTGGTGGCACATAAAAGCATCCCGGTGTCATGCAAATGGCACCTGTGCAGGTGACATGCAAAAGCACCTATTGTACTCTCAAGTGTTTGGCATTAGGAATGGCATCTAGCTCTAGAAAACCATGCCAAATCAGACTGGAGCCTGGTGTAGCCTTTCAGTGTATCAACTCGGTGAAAGCGTCCAACCCGTGCCAGCATGGACAACGGACATTAAATGACGATGATGATGAAAGAAAAGAAGCATATTTTTCTGCTTAATGTGTTATGATGCTATGCATGAGTGACAGAACACAAATGAACTCAGGAAAAGAGGAATCAAATTCAGTGAGCAGGAGAATGAAATGTCTTGCTATGGGGATACAAAATACCAATTTGTATATGTGAATTACTTTACATGTCAACAGTACCTGTTTACCTGTCATTAAAGTAAATAAATATAGCTTCAATGAATTTTATATTCAAATACAAAACTGATTTTTCATTTGCTTTCTTGTGTATTTTTTTACTTATTTATACACAATTACACATTTTTGATGCTGAAATGGGTTGTACAGTCAGTCAAGGTTTGAGTCATTTCTTATCAGTGGCTGCTGCTCTTGTACATTTGATTAGGCTTAATTTCTATGGCTGGATGCCCTTCCTGTGGCCAACCACTTTACTAAGTGTAGTAGGTGTATTTCTTGTGCTACTGACACTTGAAAGGTTGAATAAGTGTCAGCGAGACAGGACTAAGGGGACCTCTATACTTTCTCTGTTCATTTGCCAACCACTTTACAGAGTATTCAATGCAAGTATCATGGCAGCAGCAATAGGGATTTCATTTCACTCAATAATTACTGCAAATGGAGTGTGGCAGTGGGTATCTGTTATTGTACCAGCAAAAAGGAGGGGGTTGTAAATGCATCAAAACAGGTAAGAGTGCCTTGCACATAGTAAATGTATAGGGTACTTAGTAACCGAAGACATTTAGACTGAGGAGGGGATTATGAGAGAGAACGATGACAACAGAAAGACCAGAAATGAGCAGCTGAGATGTGCCTGCTTGTAAGTGTCGAGATTATTTAATAAGCCAGGAAATGTGACTGACAAGGGGAATAGGATGATATCAGGAACAGAATGGGTAGATGAAATAAGGAGGAGCATGATAGAAAAAGCCAGGTTATCTTTTGTTACATGGGTCGAATCAAGAAGGGAGTGATTGAGAATGTCAGAAGTGGACAAAGGTAAGGGCAGATGATGGGATAAAGGTGAGAGTAGGTGTTGGATGACCACAGAAATGGCTCAGGGGAAGAGAGAATGGTTGACAATAAATAAAGACAAGGTTAGAGTGTATTAGGTATAGGGATGTGGGCAATCTTGTGCAATCTCTTCTGTATAAGTTTAGTGAAGGGTGAAGAAGTCAGATTGATGTAGAGATACAGTCGAGGACAAGTGGTGGTGAGATGAGAAATGGAGGCTTATGAAGAACAAAGAGATGAAAATGGTGGTGGTGGTGGGTGATCAATCAAAGATACAAGGAAAAGGGAACAAGAAATGCAGTCATGGCAGTGTATAAAATATTTTAGCTTCTAAACAGGGTACATTTTGCTATGGGTGATCAGATTCTTTGTAGCACTTCATACCCCCCACCACCACCACCCCCAGTCAATATGGCCCTTTGTTATCTCCTCCACAAGACAAGGCATTCACTACTTTGTCCCAAATATTTCTTGGTTTCCCTATTCTACAGGTTCTACTAACTTGAAATATTTGGCATTTTTTAATGCAGCAATCGTTTTTCATATGCATTACATACCTGTACCAGTTCAGCTTTCTCACCTGAACACCAAACTCGATTCCTTCTATACCAAATTTATATTTTTCAACTCATTTGTAATCTGACATTCATACACATTAACATTATACATCCATGGGAGCATGTTACACTGTCCATTAATATACTTAACTTATGCATACAGACATGCATATAAATATTTACATACATTAATATGTATACACATATATTTGCATAGACACACACTATTATAAAAAAACAATCTAACATACAAGACACTAACTTTCACTTTCACTTTAAATGACTGACTTCAGTTTACTACATCTCATGAACTCCAGTGTTTACCATCCAGCCACATGTCAGAACTTTTACATGTCCTGACTTCTACAAATGATGTTCAATACTTAATTGTATGTCATATCTTGACCACCTTAATAATGTCTTTCTTGTCATGGCTTCCTTAATAACCCACCACATGTGACATTCATTAATGAATGACCTTACCACATATCCACATCATCGATTGCTCTATCTAACAATGTCTAAATATATAAAAGACTAAAAATGTCTTACCTCATTGTTATTACAGTGTGCAGATTGGAACGAACCCGTTTAGTATAGCATGTATACAGATTGGTTTTAGTTGGTTGTAGTCCCATATCTTGTACAGAAGGTTTCATGGCTTCATAAATCTTATCAAGTTCATCAAGGCTATAAATGTTTGGCACATCTCCAGCATTCAAAATGTTGTTTAAATCTTCGAGAAATGATTCATTCTTTATCTGTTAAAAAGGAATGGAATTTAGTACTATACAACAACAACAAAAGTATTTTGTTTTCTTTTTTGCCTAAGTATGTAGACTAGAATTAACAGGTGAAAAGGACTAATTAATAGAAAATAAGCAAAATGATACAAGAGAGTTACCTTGATTTTGCTCACCAAAGAAAAGTAAATATTATACAAGAGTTATGCACTGTGAGTGGTGTGAGGAGGGAGACAAGGGTACGGAAAGGATGCAAAAGAGAAACTTTAAAAATATACTTTGGAAAGAAAATTAAAGAATATATATTGTCAATGTAAGATATCAACCTAATCCAGGAAGAAAATCCCAAACAACAAGAAATTATCAAAGTGGTACTGAAATAATGTAAAAAGTTAAAATGGTTCATATAAAAAAATGGATAACCGGCTTCTGTGCCAGTGGCACATGAAAGGGCACCATTCGAGTGTGATCATTACCAGCGTCACCTTGCTGGCACTTGTGCCCGTGCTAGTAGGGTGTCAAGAGCACCATTCAAGCGTAATCGTTGCCAGAGCAGCCAACTGGCTTCCGTGCTTGTGGCACGTAAAAGGCACCATTTGAGCGTGATAGTTACCAACATTGCCTTACTGGCACCTGTACCTGTGGCATGTGTAAAAAGATTTGAGCGAGGTTGTTGCCAGTACCGCCTATAAAACAGTTTCAAATTTTGGGAGAAGATCATAAATTCTGGAGGAGGGAATATGTTCGTTACACCAGCACCAGTATTCAACTTTCATCAAATACTTATTTTGTCAACCCTAAAAGGATGAAATTTAATCCTGGCAGCATTTGAACTCAAGACATAAATTTGGAAGAAATGTTGCTAAGCATTTATCCCAGAGTAGTAACAATTCTGCCAGCTCGGTGCCTTAATATACAATATGTAATTGTAAGACACTACATGAGATAATATGAGAGTTCTTCAAAATAGATTATACTAAAAACGAATAAGATTTATAAACTAAAAGACCTCAAATAAACAATTTTCCCAAATCTTCTGAAAACATTTCAATAAACAACCAATTCTACTGATACTTGATTGTCGGAAGCAAAAGACAGGCAGAAAATATCTTGTAAGCTTAGAAATTCAGTTGCTAGTCAATGTAGTGGAATCAAATAAGATGAACATATTAACAGTTTGCTTTTGATGGTTTTTTATCATTCATTCATACTCTCCTTAATTTAAATAGGTAACACCATGCAGGCTTATTCGACATATATGAAAGCTATTGATAAAATACATGGAAGTCAAAAGGATTCTGTGATGAAATTAACTTAATCGTTTGTTGGTAGATAAAGAATCTGAATAGACTGCGTACTCACTAGGAAATGGGATAGACAACATTATAGCATTCACCATCATCATTATCATCATCGTTTAACGTCCGCCTTCCATGCTAGCATGGGTTGGACGATTCGACTGAAGTCTGGCAAACCAGATGGCTGCACCAGGCTCCAATCTTGATCTGGCAATGTTTCTACAGCTGGATGCCCGTCCTAACGCCAACCACTCCAAGAGTGTAGTGGGTGCTTTTACATGCCACCGGCACAGGGGCCAGTCAGGTGGTACTGGCAACGACCTAACTCGAATCTTTTTACACATGCCACTGGCACAGGTGCCAGTAAGACGATGCTGGTAATGATCACGCTCGAATGGTGTCTTTTACACGTCACAAACACGGAGGCCAGTTAGCCGCGCTGGCAACGATCTCGCTTGGATGGTGCTCTTAATACCCTACAAGCACAGGGCTCGAGTGCCAGTAAGGTGATGCTGGTAACAATCACGCTCGAATGGTGCCTTTTAAGTGCTACTGGCACTGAAGCCAGTTAGCCGCTCTGTCAATGATCACGCTTGTCTGGTGCTCTTTGCACCCTGAAGCACAGACGCCAGTCATCGAATTTGATTTTGACTTTGATTTCACTTGGAAAATAAACAACTCAGCAAAAATTAGTAATCAACAAGCTCAGGATAAGAGTAAGATGGAATCAAGGACACAAAACAATCTCATGAAGGAAAGTATGGAGGCCAAAAGACGCCATGGCTAGATATAGGTTCAAAGAAGTACTAGCTGGCATATGTGACAGGAGGCAGAAAGAGATAGAAACTTATAGCATAGGGTTGGAAGTCTCTGTAAAAGAACCTATTGCAAACAACAGAAGAGGTTTATATCTATGGTATTATTCCACCTGACAGTGAAATAATACTCTAGATATATAAATCTAAGAGAGAAGCCTGGAAAGTCAGGAAGAATGGGGAGCACAAACAGTAATATTAAGTAGACAGAAAAAAAACAAAAACGAAAATAGATGTCATATACACTTAGTAAGGTATGAAGTCAAAAGTAAGAGGTTTGTTTTGTTGTAAAGCATGAGTATCAGAAACACAGGGTGTTCATGACAGCAAAGTATTGTACTAAAATTAAGCTGTTTGGAAAAAGTGTGACACTTAAGAAAAAGCTATATGGAACACTTCCATATAGCTTTTTTTGAAGTGTTATACTTTTTTTTCTCATGAAAAGTTATTGAATAAGGAGAATGTATGGGAAGCAGAGGGCTTAATACAATTTCATCTGCAGAGGGGCCAGCCATTGGAGTTGACAGCTAAACAATTAAAAGTGTGAGCAAAGAAATGAAGGTTAGGAGAACAGATGAAATACTGAAAATATTTGGTGAAGTCATAAATAATGTGAGTTCATGGCTGTTTCCTGTACCAGTTTCGCATAGCAGCCCCAGCCCATCCAAAGTACCTTGGATTGCAGAACGACCTGCTGTGTTTACCTTGGATCATAGGGTGACCTGCTGTGCTTGAGGAGACCTATTGAGTCAAGTACATCAACATCAAAAAACCAAATGGAAATTGGAGTTATGATCCCTGTGCCAGCGACACATAAAAAGCACCATCCGAACGTGGCCGATGCCAGCGCCGCCTTGACTGGCTTCTGTGCCGGCGACACATAAAAAGCACCATCCGAACGTGGCTGATGCCAGCGCCGCCTTGACTGGCTTCTGTGCCAGCCACACATAAAAAGCACCATTCGAACGTGGCCGATGCCAGCGCCGCCTTGACTGGCTTCTGTGCCGGCGACACATAAAAAGCACCATCCAAATGTGGCCGATGCCAGCGCCGCCTTGACTGGCTTCTGTGCCGGTGACACATAAAAAGCACCATCCAAATGTGGCCGATGCCAGCGCCGCCTTGACTGGCTTCTGTGCCGGCGACACATAAAAAGCACCATCCAAATGTGGCCGATGCCAGCGCCGCCTTGACTGGCTTCTGTGCCGGCGACACATAAAAAGCACCATCTGAACGTGGCCGATGCCAGCGCCGCCTTGACTGGCTTCTGTGCCGGCGACACATAAAAAGCACCATCTGAACGTGGCCGATGCCAGCGCCGCCTTGACTGGCTTCTGTGCCGGCGACACATAAAAAGCACCATCTGAACATGGCCGATGCCAGCGCCGCCTTGACTGGCTTCTGTGCCAGCGACACATAAAAAGCACCATCTGAACATGGCCGATGCCAGCGCCGCCTTGACTGGCTTCTGTGCCAGTGGCATGTAAAAAGCACCCACTACACTCATGGAGTGGTTGGTGTTAGGAAGGGCATCCAGCTGTAGAAACACTGCCAGATCAGATTAGAGCCTGGTGTAGCCTTCTGGCTTCCCAGACCCCGGTCGAACTGTCCAACTCGTGCTAGCACGGAAAACGGCCGTTAAACAATGATGATGATGATTTGCTATTTACTCAGTTGATTAAATAGTACAAGATGGTGTCATATTCAATGGTTTGTATAGTAGTATCACTCTAGAAACTTAGAAAAGTCTAGAGAAGGGAAACTACAGAAGCATCAAATTAATGAAGCATATTAGGAGAAGGGTCTGGAAACTTAAAGATCCTGAAAATGGACGGAGATTTAGAGAAGTTCTACTTGAAGCTTTCGATGAAATAGAAGGGGATATAGCATCACATAATGTGGAAGCCAACTGGAGGTTTCTATGGGACAATCTGCTGACAGCCAATGACCAGATCTGTGGATG
Source organism: Octopus sinensis (assembly GCF_006345805.1). Classification (NCBI taxonomy): domain Eukaryota; kingdom Metazoa; phylum Mollusca; class Cephalopoda; order Octopoda; family Octopodidae; genus Octopus; species Octopus sinensis. The sequence continues at coordinate 35,164,814 of NC_043015.1, forward strand.
GAGCAAAGTCCCATCTCGTCCCAGGGTAACGTGGTGGTGGAACAATGTTGTAGACAGGGCTATTAGAGACAAGAGACAGGCCTGGAAGGACTGGAGGAATGGCGGTAGTAGGGAAGTGTATCAGACTGCGAAAAGAGAAGCTAGGAGACAGGTATATTTAGCCAGAGGGGAAGGAGATAAGAAAAAATTTGCCAATGTTCTGTGCCGTGAGGACCAAAGACTTGAGGTGTTTCGTGTTACAAGACAGTGTGTGAGAGAGAATCGTGATGTGGTAGGAGAGAAATGTGTTTGCATGAAAGATGGTTCACTTGCGCTAAATGAGAATGCAAAGAGAGAGGTTTGGAGACACCACTATGAAAGGTTGCTCAAAAAGAGAATGAATGGGATAAAGAGAGTCTGCCGAATGTCGACCCAATAGAGGGACCAGCTATCCGAGTTGACAGTTCCATGGTTGTTAAGGCAATTAGAAGCATGAAGACAGGGAAAGCCCCATGCCCATCAGGAATTACTGCTGAGATGCTCAAAATATCTGGCAGTGTCGGCTATAGCCTAGTCACCCGTATAGTTAACCAGGTGATACACGAAGGAGTCATACCCAATGACTGGTGTAGTAGCATAATAGTCAACTGCTACAAAGGTAAAGGTGACGCCCTAGATACAAGTAATTACAGAAGTATCAAGCTGTTGGATCAGGTGATGAAGGTTACGGAAAGGGTCATAGCCCAACTGATTAGAGAGAGAGTCAACCTGGACAAGATGCAGTTTGGTTTCGTGCCAGGGAAAAGCACCACCGATGCCATATTTCTGGTGAGACAGCTGCAGGAGAAATGCCTAGCCAAAGATAAAACTCTGTACCTGGCTTTCATTGACTTGAAGAAAGCCTTCGACAGGGTCCCCCGATCTCTTATCTGGTGGTCAATGAGGAAACTAGGGATAGATGAATGGTTAGTGAGAGCTGTGCATGCCATGTACAGGGACGCTGTTAGTAAGGTGAGGGTTGGCAACGAATACAGTGAAGAATTCCGGGTGGAGGTTTGTGTCCACCAAGGCTCAGTCCTCAGCTCCCTCCTATTTATCATAATCCTCCAGGCAATAACGGAGGAATTCAAGACAGGATGCCCCTGGGAGTTCCTCTATGCTGATGACCTTGCTCTAATTGCTGAATCATTATCAGAACTCGAGGAGAAGTTTCAGGTGTGGAAGCAAGGATTAGAATCGAAGGGCCTTAAAGTCAATCTAGCTAAAACCAAAGTCCTAAAAAGTAGGAAGGTAGACAAATCTCAAATGCCTTAAGGTAGATGGCTCTGCTCGATCTGTAGAAAAGGCGTAGGTAGGTACTCTATAAGATGCACCAAGTGTAAGCTATGGACACATAAGAGGTGCAGCAATGTCAAAGGAAGGCTAACTAGGAATATAGTTTTTGTATGTGGCAGATGCTCTAGTGCAATAAACACTGAAAATGTGCAGAGACCGTTTTCCGCCACATTCCAAGGAGAAAAACTAGAAATAGTTGATAGTTTCCATTACCTAGGTGATCAAGTCAGTAGTGGGGGTGGGGGTGCCGAAAGTGTAACTGCTAGAGTAAGAATAGCCTGGGCAAAGTTCAGAGAGCTCTTACCTCTGCTGGTGACAAAAGGCCTCTCGCTCAGAGTAAAAGGCAGACTGTATGACGCATGTGTACGAACAGCCATGCTACATTGCAGTGAAACATGGGCCGTGACTGCTGAGGATATGCATAAGCTCGCAAGAAATGAAGCCAGTATGCTCCGATGGATGTGTAATGTCAGTGATCATACCCGACAGAGTGTAAGTGCCTTGAGAGAAAAGTTGGACCTAAGAAGCATCAGATGTAGTGTGCATGAGAGACGTCTACGCTGGTATGGACACGTGGTAAGAATGGATGAAGATAGTTGTATGAAAAAGTGCCAAACCCTAGCGGTTGAGGGAACCTGTGGAAGAGGTAGACCCAGGAAAACCTGGGACGAGGTGGTGAAGCACGACCTTCGCTCTTTAGGTCTCACCGAGGAAATGACCAAAGACCGAGACCTTTGGAAGTATGCTGTGCGTGAGAAGACCCGGCAGGACAAGTGAGGCCATAACCCGTGGCCCCTACCTGGGACGTAGTCAGTCCACCTGTGCATACCTTCCTTCTTGGGACACATAACTCTACTGTGAAGACCTGTTGAGGCAAGTGAAAATCAAAATCAAAGAATCAAATCAAAATCAAAATCGATCCACATCAATGGAATATGTAGTTTGTGGTACCAGTGCCGGTGGCACATAAGAGAACCATCCGAACATGGCCGTAGCCAGGACCGCATCGACTGGCCTCCGTGCTGGTGGCACGTAACAAACACCATCCGATCATGGCTGTGCCAGCCTCGCCTGGCCTCCATGCCGGTGGCACGTAAAAAACACCATCCGCGCATGGCCGTTCGCCAGCCTCGTCTGGCACCTGTGTCGGTGGCACATAAAAAGCACCCATTACAAATACGGAGTGGTTGGCGTTAGGAAGGGCATCCAGCTGTAGAAACACCGCCAGATCTGACTGGCCTGGTGCAGCCTTCGGGCTTCCCAGACCCCAGTTGAATCATCCAACCCATGCTAGCATGGAAAGCGGACGTTAAACGATGATTATGTAAGTTGATGAAGGTACATGGCTCGGTGATTCGAGTGTTGGGCTCACAATCATGAAATAGTGAGTTTTGATTCCTGAACCGCACTGTATGTTGGGTTCTTGAATAAAAACACTTTATTTCATGTTGTCCAGTTCACTCAGCTGTAGAAGTGAGTTGCAATATCACTGGTGCCAAGCTGTATTGGCCCTTGCTTTACCCTTAGATACCATTGATGGCATGGAGAGGGAGAGGCTGGTATGCATGGGTGACTGTTGGTCTTCTATAAACAACCTTGCCTAGACTTGTGCCTTGGAGAGGAACCTTCTAGGTGCAATTCTATGGTCATTCAAGACTGAAAGGGTTTTTCACCCTTTTATTATCCAAAATACACAACTACTTGTCAAGATAAAATTAGATGAGATGAGATGTAGGTTTGTGGTAGGTCAGCATATCACTAGTATGCTTCTCCTATTGAAAAGAAATACTTAGCCAGGAGTAACTTCAACTAATACTCATTAATCTGAAAGCCATTTATAGGGTTCAGCAATATCTGGGGAAGGTAAGCCTAGATGAATGGTTTGTGGTAACAGTAGAAACCATGTCCAGGGATGTTATGAGGAAGGTGAGAGCCAGCAATAAGTTCCAGACATAGAATCATGAAGCCTCAAAGTAAACTTAACAAATACTGAAGTTTTAGTAATCAGGGAAGGATACAGGACCCTTCAACATTCAAGAAAAGGATCATGCTCAATATACAAAAAAAAGTTGACACAAATTCCATAAAGTGAAACTAGTGAAAACTATAGGAATACAAGAGATCAAAATGGTATCACAGACAGACTAACAGAGATGGTAGACCGATAAGTGGAAGAATGCACAGGAGCTGCTAGCAGTAAGAGTACTCATGAAACAGACTGTTCTTAATATCTGGCAGGATACCAAGAATTCTTTCACAGTTGGTGTTATCTAGGTAACCTTATCAGTCGTGTGTGTGTTCTGAAAGCAGGGTGCCATAACAGGGTGGAAAAGCAAAAGAACTATTTATTTCGTCCAGTGGTAAGAAAGGGTGTCTGTCTCAGATTGGAAAGTAGATTGCATGATACTGGTAAACAAAGTTTGAAGCTGCATGATAACAAGATACAGGCTTATGAAAGCAAAGAATTTGCCAAAGATGAAAAGAAATGAGTGGAGTATGCTCTGCTGGACATGTAATACTGGTATACATTAACACTGAATTGCAAATGGATTACTGAAAAGCTAGATATATATGAGGAACCAGATGTGGTAGTGTGCAAAAGAGAAGACTGGGCTGACATCAGCAGGCGATGAGTAAAAAGGAAGTTGGTAAATAAAAAAAAAGTATCATGTTCTCCAAGTTAATGGAAAATGTGAAAGTGGAAGACTATAGAAGATGTGGGGAAAAGTGCTGAAGAGGTTAAACTTATAAAAGAAAAGACAAAAATTTGAGCGAGGTCATTGCCAGTACTGCCTGACTGGCCCCCATGCTGTGGCACGTAAAAAGGGCACCATTCGAGCATGATTGTTACCAACATCGCCTTACTGGCACCTGTGCCGGTGGCATGTGTAAAAAGATTCGAGCGAGGTTGTTGCCAGTACCGCCTGACTGGCCCCCGTGCCGGTGGCACATAAAAGCAACCACTACACTCTCGGAGTGGTTGACGTTAGGAAGGGCATCCAGCTGTAGAAACATTGCCAGATCAAGATTGGAGCCTGGTGCAGCCATCTGGTTCGCCAGCCCTCAGTCAAAATCGTCCAACCCATGCTAGCATGGAAAGCAGACGTTAAACGATGATGATAATGATGACTGTAACAGTTGGCAAAATACTGTGATAGAAAAAACATATCTAAATGAGAGACCAAAACGAATTTATTGTTGCATTGCATGACATAACGAGGCTAAAGACCAAACCAAGACATGAATTATAATATTTTTATAACATTATTTCAGGCTGAATAATTAGACAATATAACAGATTAGGATAACTAATACATAATACAGAACAATTTACATAAAATTATTATTTCAAATATAATTGTATTTTGAGCAGTGAGCTGGGAGAAATGTTAGCATGCCAGGCAAAAATGCTTAGTGGCAGTTGATCTGTCTTTGTGTTCTGAGTTCAAATTCTGTCAAGATCAACCTTGCCTTTCATCCTTTTGAGGTCAATATAACAAGCTTTTTATTCCGATCTAGCTGTATGAAATTTTTGTTGGAATTTTTCATGTAAGTTGGACCTTCTTCTAGAGTCCTCTTGAATCTATTGCTCACTTTACAGAATTTGATTTTTCTTAGTAGATTAAAGATCTTTTTTGAAAAATCCAATTATTATTATTAATCTTTTGAGTCATTATGGTAATGTAACTCAGTATTTATTGGATTCTTTCACCCTTGAACTTTTACACAAGTCTTTATTTCCAACCACTGGATTTCATTGTATACAAAATTTTATTATAATACATATTACATATGCCTATTCTCGTCTCCCCTTTATGATTTAAGATATCTATATCTATAAAACTCAACTTGTGCGTCTGTGTGTGTATCTGTGTGTGTGTCTATGTGTTTAACTTCCCGGCACATCTCCTAGCCAACAAATCGTAGAACCACCAAAAATGGGTCACTTAAAGTTTAGGCGAATGAAAATTGAACTGCACTATTTCTGTTCCGAAATTCATCTCGCAAGTGCAAAAATCGATAGTGTTTGTTTAGGCCTTATCCCATGCATTGAATAGTGAACTTTACTCAGTCAGCTGTTTGGTGTAAATTGCATGAAAAATCAAAATATAAAAACCAATCGCTGTAAACATTGTAGAAATTCGGCAAAGAAATGAATTTTCGGGATGTAGCCTGGAGGGTTTTTTCGTATTAATCGTTTGGTCTTTGTGATCACATACCAATTGTTTTCATAACATTTTTAATGCTTTGAATTAAATGTGACCATTTTGCGTTGAGTCTGCAGTTTGAATCACTTTAACCAAATTTTAGCAGGCCGGATTTTTGATCATCACGATACATTGCCAGCGATTCCCTGAAACTCTCCCCTGAAATCCCCGTTGAGAAATCTATATATATAAAACTCAACTTGTGTGTCTGTGTGTGTATCTGTGTGTGTGTCTGTGTGTTTAACTTTTGGATCTACCAAGTTTCATTATTAAGGATGGAAAGTAGTGTGTAGCAAATCTATATATATAAAGCTGAAGTTGTCTGTGTGTGGCAGGTTTGGTAGCCTTCAACTAACACTATCTCCTTCGAAACCATGCAGCGCAAGTTGACCAAAATTGAGAGTATGATAGAAGAAGGCTTGCTCTTCATTCTGTAGAAGATAAAATTCAAATCGGACCGTGTTAACACCAAAAATTATTTACATCAAAAAGGTGCTTTTTTTCTATGAAAATCCCTAATTTTTACGATTTTTGACTGCTGTGTCACCATTTTTCGGTGTCTTTCAACTGGAAAAATGTTCACTTGAAGAGAATAACAAGTTGCATAATGCAAAATTTTTACTTTTCAAAAATTCCAATTCTAAAGGGTAGAAACAAACCCAAGCAACACTGGGTGATACTGCTAGTATGTAACATATGTGTTTATCATCAGAAAATAATTTGTTTGATGAAAAGCACCCATGCTGGTGCCATGTAAAAGGTACCTGTACTGATGTCACAAAAGCACCCAGTACACTCTGTAAAGTGGTCGGCATTAGGAAGGGCATCCAGCTGGCGAAATTTGCCAAAATAGACGATTGGAGTCTAGTGCAGCTTGCCAGCTCCTGTCAAACTGTCCTACATATGCAGCATGACAAACGTTAAATAATGATGATGATGATTGTGTGTGTGTGTGTGTGTGTGTGAAAGGAAGAATAATGCATGCAAAAAAGGATACTTTGCTATGTAGACACAAGTCTCTGATTTTAAAACTGTGGTATTCAGGCCTTCAAGACTTTTAGTTAGAACAAAATAATTTGTTATGTGAGCCAACAGGAACAGCCTTCACAGAAAAAACTTTTAATATTACCTGAGTATCACTGAACAGGAAGACAACTGCTTGATTCTCTATTCCAGACTTCATCAATACCTTTTTTAAATCTTCTTTCCACTCACTGATGCCATAGTTCTTTGATAATTCCACTTGAAAACAATCAAATTCCACTCTGAAAAATGGCAAAAAAATTTGGAGTCCTTCCTACTTTTTATATCTAAAATATTTGAATATATAATAGATATGCTTACAATCTTCTAAAATAAACTCTGCTAACCATCAGCCTCTATTTTGTTTAAATTACACCCAGGTTATCTCTGATCGAAGGCGACCCAGTCACAATGATCTCTCGTTTGCAGATATAGTATATTTGGAACTGCATTATCTAATAAGTTTTTCTTTTCCCTTTTTTTTAGAGAAGGGATCTGGTTGCTATTTCTAGCAGACTATGTGACCATGGTTTATTATCAAAATATCATTCTTGTTCAACCATGGGTCACCTCTAATCTCTTACACTTATCTACTGCCGTAAACACCTTATTTTACTATATACTTAGCTGTTCTTTTGTATTATGCTTAATTCACCATATATTTATTCACAATATATTTAAGCTACATTCTCTGCTACATACACTCACACTTTATTGTATCTTTAGCTCATCCCGCTTCCTGGCACATTGCTCATTAAATTAATCTGCTTGTTTTGCTGTACAACAATGTAGCTGGAGGAAACCATTTCTGAGCAATAGCAGAAGTAATTACAACAGTCCATTTACACAAACTGGTCGCAATTTTGACCACCAGTACCAATGCTGATTTTTATCATCAACAGAGCAGTTGTAGCACAGAATTCTTAGCATGACTATAATCAGAAGTTTTCTGTAAATTGTCCTAACACTATCTTCAGTCTCATAAACAAACTTAGATACCAAAATCTCTTTTGTTGGATGGATGATTTGAAACTCAAAAGAAAGATATGATAAACATGAAATAATAACAGTGATCTAATATGAAATAATAACAGTGATGCTAGCGGGGTACAAAGAGCACCATAAAAGTGTGATCGTTGACAGAGCAGCTAACCGGCTTCCGTGCCAGTAGCACATAAAAGGCACCATTCGAGTGTAATCATTACCAGCATCGCCTTACTGGCACTTGTGCCCGTGCTAGTAGGGTGCCAAGAGCACCATCCGAGTATGATCATTGCCAGAGCAGCCAACTGGCTTCCGTGCCAGTGGCATGTAAAAAGGGCACCATTTGAGCATGATCGTTACCAATGTTGCCTTACTGGCACCTGTGCTGGTGGCATGTGTAAAAAGATTCGAGCAAGATCATTGCCAGTACCACCCGACTGGCCTCCGTGCTGGTGGCACGTAAAAAGCACCCACTACACTCTTAGAGTGGTTGGCATTAGGAAGGGCATCCAGCTGTAGAAACTTGGCCTGATCAAGATTGGAGCTTGGTGCATCCATCTGGTTCGCCAGCCCTCAGTCAAAATCGTCCAACCCATGCTAGCATGGAAAGCGGACGTTAAACAATGATGATGATGATCATCATCATTATCATTTGTCATCAAAGTCAGCTCAACAAAATCTGTTTTTTATCACAATGTAGCTTGAATCATAACCATCTCTTCACTGCTGCCGCCGCCTCCACCACCACCACGGTGATTGTCATCATTTTTGTCATCCTCATAATCATCATTTAATATCAGTTCTTCATTGCTTGAGTCAAGAGTATGAAATTTGAAGTGAAAGAAATAGAATGATGTATTACTAACATATGAGAAGCAAGACGTGTAAGACTCTGCCGACCACTTCCACCCATTCCAAGAAGAAGGGCATTTCCATATGGTTGGCGAATAACTCTTCCAATTCTAGTGATGTGAGTGATTGCATCCATAAAAAGAACCAATTTCATTTTATTGATGCTGATTTGGTTATAATCTTCCAAGAACTCATCTAACACGCTGCTCAACTGTGAAGAAAAATAAGAAATTAAAAGATCGACAAAGCTAGAATGAAATAATTCCATGGATATGAAAAACTGAGTTTCGGTCAATACATTTGTGTAGAAACATGTATATATGTGTATAAAATAACGTGTGATTGCTTCCTTGTATTTGTCTGTGAATATATGTATATACATATATATACATAAATATGTATGCATAGATGCATGTGTGTGTGTGTGTGTGTATATGTCTCTTCTATTTTTTAATTATCATAAATCTTCCACCAAGGAGGAAACTGGGTTCCACCAAAGATACCCAGCTTTGGGATGTAGCTAACACAGATAAATTCACATTTAGAACTTGAGAAAAGTCTTGCATATTTTTACTGTTCCACTTATAGATTGCACTTATAATGTACAAATTAGCCGATCAATTTCTCTTTCTGAAATCCCAGTTTATCCAGATTCTCTTTTAAGCATTTACTAACAAAACCTAGTGCTCCAATTATTATTGGTATGAATATGAATTCATAGTCTAGATATAGAAGCTGGAGGTTTTGAAACAGTTGTTCATAGATGTACTCTTTTTCTTTGATTTTCAAAGAGATATTTATATCCGTAGGGCAGCTGACCTCTATGATGGTACATACCTTTGTCCCTCTGTCCCAAACAACAATATCCTGTTATGTTTACATTTGACAGTTTTGATGGGAATATTTCACCAGTATTCGTTGAATTGATGTTTATGAATGTATTTCATAACAGGAATTTTCTAAGTTTATTTCAGGACAGTCTAATTTGTGGATGGCATTGTTAACTGCTTTAGCAACATCGTACTGCACTCTTATCTATTATGCTATATGCCTGTGGGTAATTATAGAGTGAATTTTGGAGCTTATAAACTTAATATATTATTTTTTCTTAAAACTGGTTCCCATATTACATTCTTATCTGCACTAGGCCTGCTGCTTAAGAAGTCATTGTGTCCTAGCATATGTCCTCTCTCTTTTAATTTTTGTACTTTCCAGTGGTATTCTCTGTCTATTATTTTAACTTCATCCCACAAGGGGAGGTGGTCTCCGTTTTGTCATACATGATTGGCTATACCCCATTTTTCAATATCTCCTCATGTCATAGCTTTATGATGTTCCTCTAGCCTTATTTTGAGGGGGCAATATGTTTTACCTTTGTATAACCTACCGCAACTGCATGGGATGGAGTACACAGTTTTGGGTCATATTCTCTTCTATTGGTGGTTTTACTCAAAGGAGATATTTGCGAAGTGTTGTATTATTCTTGAATACTGTCCTGATGTCATATGGGGCACATATCTTTTGTATCTTTTCCAAGAGGCCTTCAACATAAGGCAAACAGACTGTAGGCAGTTTATGGGTTTCATCCTTTCTCTTCCTAACTGGAGTGGAAAGTATATTTTCTGGGTAGTTGTTGCATATTAGATTGTTTCTTAGTCTGATCATTTCTTTGTGGTGTGTATCAGGATCACTACTTATAGCCTTTGCTTGAGGTTTCAGGCACTGAGCAATCCCTCTCTTTCTACTGTATGGATGTTGGTAATTAAAGTTAAGGTATCGTCCAGTGAAGGCTGGCCTGTGGTATACGGATGTCCTGAACCCATATTCAGCGCTTGTTATTAATACATCCAGGAATGTCAGCTGATTGTCTTTTTCCTCTTCTGTTGTGAACTGTGTGAATGACTTTATTGAGTTCACATGATTTAGCATTACTTGGACATCCTCCTGGTGGAGCCAGAGTATAAAGGGGTCATCAACATAACAAAGCCATTGGTTGGTTTTTGTGGTGTTAATCGTAAATAATATCAATAAAAAAATAACATCAGCAACATACTTTAGGAATGAGAACAGTTTTTACCCCATTAGTCAAAGAAAGGATTTGATTCAAAAATTCCACCAGAACACCCGATGAAGGCTAGAGAGTACATCAGCCGAAATGTTGTGATAACAACAAACAAGGTGAGGACACTTATCCATCCATCGTAAATAATGTACAGAATTGCACATCTCAAGAAAAAAAAAAAAGAATAGAATAGAATAGTAACACTTATTTTTGTTTTCATTTTTCAAATTCTTCACAAAATGGAGAAAGAGCTGGTTTCTAACCCAGAAACAAAACTCCTTTTTTGGAATTTACACATCAAATAATGTAGTTTTGTATGTATATCTTTAGGAGCTTTATGATACTGAAGGTTTTGTCTTTCATATTGTAATATATTGTTTGTGGCTTTACAGTAAACTTATGATCAATGGCCTAAAATTAAGCAATGATTTCTCACAATAGCGAAATCTTTTATTCACCACTTCTAGTTCATGTTTAAGGGCAATTAGCAAGTTTATTAGTGTTTTGTATTAACTATTCCCATAGATGCTAGTTAATATTTCATAAAGATGCAGTTGATAGTAAATATGCACATGTGTATGTAGACATATAAAATAAACAATATGATAAATACATATACTGTAGATTTATAGTATAAATCTGTATGTTCACTACACACAAACATTTATAGCTGTGTGTGGAATGTTAATTTAATATGTAATGTATTAATGTATTGATTTTTTTTTTCCTTTTAAATACAAAGAGAGAAATTTACAGTGGAGAAATTCAAGTGGAATGAAACACTAAATGGACTGTTTTGATGTTGAACCTGGACTGTAAAAAGAAGTATTTTTTTTATTTCAAGGAATCTAGTATGAATTTCAACAATTTCCAGCTATTCATTGACCTAGATAAATATATGGTACACAAATGTGTTATTCTAATATATGAGCAATGGAAATTTAGGTGCCCAACTCTCTGAAAGATTTTATTTCTTTCTTCTACATGTCATCTGCAGATATTTTAATGAATTGCCAACTAAAAAGTTGTTCATCAAGAGAATGTGTCTAAAGGTCCTGAGATAAGTCACAATAGGACCCATTATAAAGCAGATGCCTGCTATCTCCAGCAGGTAACTTCAAGTTTATTGGTCAATAGTATTTACCCAACATGTCCTATAATTCCAACACAAAGTTTACCAAAAAGCAAATACAGTACTGGCCCCAAATCTTTGTAATGAGTTTTCTATTTCATCACCATCATCATCATCATCATCATCGTCTAACATCTGCTCTCCATGCTGGCATGGGTTGGACGATTTGACAGAGGACTGGCAAACCAGATGGTTGCACCAGGCTCCAGTCTGATCTGGCAGAGTTTCTACAGCTGGATGCCCTTCCTAATGCCAACCACTCTGAGAGTGTAGTGGGTGCTTTTACGTGCCACCAGCACAAGGGCCAGTCAGGCGGTACTGGCAACGGCCATGCTCAAAGAGTGCTTTTTATGTGTCACCTGCACAGGAGCCAGTCCAGCGGCACTGGCAACGACCTCGCTCGAATGTTTTTTTTCACGTGCCACCAACACAAGTGCCAGTAAGGCAACGCTGGTAACGATCATGTTCAAATGGTGCTTTTTATGTGCCACCAGCACGGAAGCCAGTCAGCTGCTCTGGCAACGTTCACACTGGTCATATGTTTGTTTATATACTGTTAGGGAACCTTTATCAAGCAATCAAAGCAGGTAAATTATATTATGAAACAAGACTTAAAACATTGCATAACTGTTCCTTTGCTTGAAAACAAACATCAGATTTCCGCTTTAAGCATTTGAATTAATTTTGTGAAATCAATTCTTAATTTCATGGAGTTATTTTCCCTTTTCTTTGGAGTTTCTCACAATTATTGCTACATTTTAAAAATTTTCTTTCTCTACCTAAGAGGAAAATATCATTTAAGAATTCTTTGCATATACCATTCAGTAGATCACCACTCAAGTTATTTGTTATAGAATGGTCAATCTGCATTAATCTATAAAGACCATAGGGCCAGTCTCTTTGTTTCTTTGTAGGCTATCTATCTGCGGCTTTATATAGCTATGGTATGACCTCACCTGGAATTTGCATCACCATGCCACCGGTATGAGGGCCAGTCAGGTGGTACTGGCAACGACCTCGCTCGAATCTTTTTACACATGCCACCAGCACAGGTGCTAGTAAGGCAACGTTGGTAACGATCACACTCGAAAATAAAAGGGCACCATTCGAGCGTGATCGTTACCAACGCTGCCTTACTGGCACTTGTGCTGGTGGCATGTGTAAAAAGATTCAAGTGAGGTTGTTGCCAGTACTGCCTGGCTGGCCCCCATGCCGGTGGCACATAAAAGCACCCACTATACTCTCACAGTGGTTGGCATTAAGAAGGGCATACAGCTGTAGAAACTCTGCCAAATCAAGATTGGAACCTGGTGCAGCCATCTGGTTCGACAGCCCTCAGTCAAAATCGTCCAACCTATGCTAGCATGGAAAGCGGACGTTAAACGATGATGATGACGATGATGATGATGATGGTCTGGAGCCCCTATCTTGCCCAGGATATTAATCGTCTGGAAGCTGTTCAGCGATGTGCAACCAAGAGAATACCCTCCATCAGGTATTTGCGATATTCTGAATGCCTTACTTCCCTGGGCATGGACACATTGAAATTCCGACATCTGGCAGCTGACTTGGCAGACACCCATAAAATTATTAACCATCTTACAAACTATAACTCTGAGCACCTTTTCAAACTCCACCCGTCTAACACCCGTGGACATGTTTACAAAGTCAGAAAACAGCACAGCTCTCATGACTTTTGGAAACATTTTTTCACGCTGAGAGTTGCTGAAGCATGGAACAAACTGCCGGCATCAGTTGTTAGTTGTTGGAGCACTGAATCCTTCAAAACTTCCATGCTTCCTGAGATTTGCCAACACTACACCTGATTTTCTCCCCTCCATACACACGCAAGCATGTATCTGACTCATACACTCTTCACTTTCCAGACATTTGTACATTACTGCATATGCTTTATACGCACTTTTGACAAGTTGTGGTGCACCTGAGCACTGTATACAATCATTTCATTATTATTATTATTATTATTATCATATATTCCTTCTAGGATAGAACACAGAATTATTCCTTTTCACCAACTGTGCAGACTGGAACATAAAATAGAGTGTTTTGATTAAGAAGACAATGCATCACCCAGTCCAGGAATTGAAACATTAATCTCACAAGCATGAGCCAAACACCCAAACCACTGAGCCATGTGCCTCCACTTTTGTTGTAAAATACCTTCTGATAATCAGTGACTTCTTCATAATTTCGAATATCACCACTCCTGGACATAAAATCTGTAAACAACACTGGATGGTCGACGATGACTTCATCAAAATCAATCTCAAAATCTTCCTCAATTCTTTGCTTAAGACATTCATTAAACCAGTTACGGTCTTCATTATTAACCAGACGATCTTGGAATACACGGCAGCTTTCATGATACCACAACCGCAACAAATTAGATATGCTCTGTAGATAGAAAAAAAGATTAAAACCTTAGAAGTATTTATATCTTCATTAAACATAATACACCAAATAGGAACAAACAAGAATTCTCAATACAGTATTTCTTCATCTGTGGAAAAGTAAAGTAAATGTATAAGCAAATGGAGTTGCATGCTCACAGAATCAGTATCTATATGCTGCAGTTGGCAGCAGAATGGGAGAATTCTTAGTTCTGTAAGTCGAGGTGTGGTGGCAATGATGAGAAAGGGGGATCAAATGTAGAAAAATGCATGCATGTATATATACACGTGTGTGTGTATATATATATATATATATCATCATCATCATCATCATCATCGTTTAGCGTCTGCTTTCCATGCTAGCATGGGTTGGACGGGTCAACTGGGGTCTGTGAAGCTGGAAGGCTTCGTCAGGCCCAGTCAGATCTGGCAGTGTTTCTACGGCTGGATGCCCTTCCTAACGCCAACCACTCCGCGAGTGTAGTGGGTGTTTTTTACGTGCCACCTGCACAGGTGCCAGACAGAGCTGGCGAATGGCCACGAATGGATGGTGCTTTTACGTGTCACCGGCACGGGGCCAGGCGATGCTGGCAACGGACACGAACGGATGGTGCTTTTACGTGCCACCGACACGGGGCCAGACAGAGCTGGCAAACGGCCACGAACGGATGGTGCTTTTACGTGCCACCGACACAGGGCCAGACAGAGCTGGCAAACGGCCACGAACGGACGGTGCTTTTACGTGTCACCGGCACGGGGCCAGGCGAGGCTGGCAACGAACACGAACGGATGGTGCTTTTACGTGCCACCGACACGGGGCCAGGCAGAGCTGGCAAACGGCCACGAGCGAATGGTGCTTTTACGTATCACCGGCATGGGTGCCAAACAAGGCTGACAGCGGACACGAACGGATGGGTCACTTAACCCCTGCTTTCTGATATATTATTTGATTTTGATTGTTCTCACTGGTTTTGCCGGGTCTTCTCACGCACAGCATACTTCCATAGGTCTCGGTCTCTGGTCATTTCCTTGGTGAGACCTAGAGTTCGAAGGTCGTGCTTCACCACCTCAACCCAGGTTTTCCTGGGTCTACCTCTTCCACAGGTCCCCTCAACTGCCAGGGTGTGGCACTTTTTCACACACCTATCTTCATCCATTCTCACCTCATGACCATACCAGCGCAATTGTCTCTCTTGCACACAACATCTGATTCCTCTTAGGTCCAACTTTTCTCTCAAGGTACTTACACTCTGTTGACTATGAACACTGACATTACACATCAAACGGAGCATACTAGCTTCATTTCTCACGAGCTTACGCATGTCCTCAGCAGTCACGGCCCATGTTTCACTGCAATGTAGCATGGCTGTTCGTACACATGCGTCATACAGTCTGCCTTTTACTCTGAGCGAGAGGCCTTTAGTCACCAACAGAGGTAAGAGCTCTCTAAACTTTGCCCAGGCTATTCTTACTCTAGCCGTTACACTTTCAGCACACCCACCCCCACTACTGACTTGGTCACCAAGATAACAGAAGCTATCAACTACTTCTAGTTTTTCCCCTTGGAAAGTGACGGAAGTTCTTTTCTGCAGATTTTCAGAGGTTAATGCTCCCGAGCATCTGCCACATACAAAAACCATCTTCCTAGTTAGCCTTCCTTTGACATTGCTGCACCTCTTATGTGTCCATAGCTTACACTTGGTGCATCTTATAGAGTTTCTACCTACACCTTTTCTACAGATCGAGCAGGGCCATCTACCTGAAGGCGTTTGTGATTTGTCTACCTTCCTACTTATTAGGACTTTGGTTTTAGCTAGGTTGACTCTAAGGCCCTTCGATTCTAAACCATGCTTCCACACCTGAAACTTCTTCTCCAGTTCTGATAATGACTCAGCAATTAGAGCAAGGTCATCAGCATAGAGGAGCTCCCAGGGGCATCCTGTCTTGAATTCCTCCGTTATTGCCTGGAGGACTATGATAAATAGGAGGAGGCTGAGGACTGAGCCTTGGTGGACCCCTACCTCTACCCGGAATTCTTCACTGTACTCATTGCCAACCCTCACCTTACTAGCAGCGTCCCTGTACATGGCTTGCAAAGCTCTCACTAACCATTCATCTATTCCTAGTTTCCTCATTGACCACCATATTAGGGATCGGGGGACCCTGTCGAAGGCTTTCTCCATGTCAACAAAAGCCAGGTACAGGGGCTTATCTTTGGCTAGGTATTTCTCCTGCAGCTGCCTTACCAGGAATATAGCATCAGTGGTACTTTTCCCTAGCACGAAACCAAACTGCATCTCATCTAAACTAACATATATATATCTCTTATTATAAAAGGCAGATTTTATCTACCTCCCTTTGTATCTTATAGAAATCTACAATATAGGATTTCTTCAATTACAATTTACCTAGCATTTTTAAGAGTAGAATGCATCGGGTCGTGCCAGGTCCAGTTTTTAAAATTTCAACCCCAATTAAGCAAAATTTAGAGAAAACTCACATCGTGGTGTATAAGTCAAATGCTTTTCTTAGTGTGGGCTACAGGACTCGCCTACACACACACACACACAGAAAGGGAGCGATCTGATTCACTCACGCTATCACTCTCATTTCTACGACTTTCTCTTTGCAAGTGTGCAACAATTAAACTGAAAGTATTTCTATAAAACGGATCACTCATGCTATCAACATAATTTCTCCCACTTTCTCTTTGCAAGTGTACCTTAAACCACTACTCAAAAAAAACAAAAAACACAGCAAACAGAAACAAATAAATACATAACGATTTACTCCTCACACAATTTCTTCAATTAGAGTTTACCTAAGATTTTTCAAAGTACTCCATTCGGTCATGCCATAAAAAAATTTCTTTCAATTTCACCCCCAATTAAGACAAAATTCGAGAAAACTCAATATTTTAACATTTCACTCCGAAAGCATTGATGTACATGTGTGCGTGCGTGAGTGTGTGTGTGTGTGTGTTTGATGGGTTGTGCGACACAGAAAGTGTGGTGTGTAAGTGAAGTGCTTTTGTTAGTGTGTGTAAAGAGACTGAGAGAGTGAAAGACAGAAATAACTGAACTTTTTTTATTCACTTTTTGTAGTGAGTGACTGAGAGAGAAAAGAGAGAGAGAGGTTATGTATGTATATATGTATGTATGGCTTCAGTGACACACACACACACAAAAACACATATCTACGTACACCTAAAGCACGCACACACACACACACACAAGCGGAGCGCGAACTTCAAAATTTTGGTAGTATTAATTTGCGAGCGTACTTCTAAGCGCGCGTAATTGAAAGTTTTCACTATGATATCATCACGTGCGAAAAAATTCGAAGGGTTTTGAACAATTGAGATACAGATGTCACGCCTGTATTGAAACCAGTGCTAAGCTGCCGTAATTGCTTAATTAAGACTTTGTTTAAATTGAAAGGTGCAAATATGTGACGAGGTTGAAAAAAAATACCCCAGAAAAAAAAATGTACTGCTGGTGTTTATATAATTCACTAGTATTTTGCTACAATGTCATGAAAAAGAAAAAATTAAGGTATGTACAACATATAGTATACATTTTTTCTATTCATTCAATTCATTCAACGAAAATAAAAAAATCGAATTCGCCACCCCCTTTTCCCCGTTCGCGTTTGTGTAAAAAAAAATTATTATTTAAGTTTTAAAAATTATATACTTTGTTCAAAAAATATTAATATTAATTAATTTTCAAGAATTATTTAATTTATATAATTAATTCATTAATTTTATTCTGTAAAATAGTAATTAATTCATTTATCTGTAAATCCGCGAGGTTGTTACTCAGGCACCTAGAAATAGCAGCCACATTTTTATATTCTAAATAATTTGCAATTTCAAAAAATATATTAATTTTGCGTTATTTAATTTGATAAATTCTACGGAATAATTTTGCGTGTTATATATGTTCGCGTTTCTGTAAAAAAAAGTAATTATTTAAGGGCGATCGAGTATCGAGTACCTACGTCTGGCTCGTGCACACGCGCGAATCCGCGTGTGCGCAACCGGGACCACTCTGTCATACAAGTACCCATATATACATCCATACATACATGTGTGTGTGTGTGTGTCTATGTATGTGTATTAATGTGTGTGTGTTATCTCTATATAAAGCTAAAGTTGTCTGTGTGCGCCACGTTTGGTAACCTTCAACTAACACTATCTCCTCCGAGACCCTGCGGCGCAAGTTGACCAAAATTGAGAGTATGATAGAAGAAGGGTTGCTCTTCCTTCCGTAGAACATAAAATTCAAATCGGACCATGTTAACACCAAAAATTATTTACATCAAAAAGCTGCTTTTTTCTATGAAAATCCCTATTTTTTACGATTTTTTCACTGCTGTGTCGCCACTTTTCGGTGTATTTTGACCAGAAAAATGTTCACAAAATTTTTACTTTTCAAAATTACAATTCCAGCGGGTCGAAACAAACCCGAGCAACGCCGGGCGATACTGCTAGTATATATATATATATGTATATATATATATACTAGCAGAATTGCCCGGCGTTGCTCGGGGCTGAATTGCTTGAAAGTACTGTTAATGATTGCACTGAATTATGATGATTATTCAGGCAAATATTGATATAAGCTTACGGTGGGAGATAAGGACTTAACGATCAAACGTGTGCCATTGCATTGTTTTGGGGGAACCAAATTTCTGATGAGCATTATAGGGGCACCAACTTTAAGTTTGAGAAAGTGTGGTGGTAGTCCGGGGTGCTCAAAGGAATTGAGTACCTCTATTGGATAGTTGATGATGTCCTCTGGGTCAGGAGTTGTATCGATAGACTGATATACATAGACTTCCCCAGGAATGAGTTTTAGCATTTCATCATTAATATGGTGAACAGTTTTATTCCTCGGGGCCAGTATAGCCTTTTTGCCAATCCAATCCATATTCTGATAATTAGCTTGTAGATCTGGGAACACTGCATCTCTGAGATCAGAAGGCGTCTTAACAATGGTACAAATGGAATCGATGGCAATATTACCATTTTCATCCCCTGGTATTTTGCCTTCGCCAAGTGCAAGGAGGGTGTGAGGAAATGCTGCTGATGTGATATTATGTCGCATATGAGCATGCATATTGGTGTGAAGTTTGAGAGTTACTTCCCTTTATTTAAAAAATATGCATTAAAATGGAAAAAAATGATGGTAAATTATTTGTAAAATCATAGACACATCGTAGACGCGCGCTAATACCCAGAAGGGCTCGATATGAATCACGACTATAAGATACCCGGTTTTGGTTAAACTGCATCGCAAAATGTGGGAGTAGTTAGGAATCTAAATCGGAGTAGACAGACACACAACCTTTCTTTTATATATAAATATTTTCGTCCTAAAAAACTTTGTATGGATTGAATGGTTACCTATATGGAAATATATACACGCACATTATACATACATGTGTGTATAGATGAATATATAAATACATTTAAATATCTATATACACTTTTGGGCGATCTTTCTGTTTCTTAGAGATAACTTTAGATCTTATTTTCGTCCTAAAAAACTTTGTGTGGAGTGAATGGTTACCTATATGGAAATATATACACACACATTATACATACATCTGTGTATAGATGAATATATAAATACATTTAAATATCTATATACACTTTTGGGCGATCTTTCTGCTACTTGTATATACTTTAGATCTTATATTCGTCCTAAAAAACTTTGTATGGAGTGAAAGGTTACCTCTATGGAAATATATACACACACATTATACATACATCTGTGTATAGATGAATATATAAATACATTTAAATATCTATATACACTTTTGGGCGATCTTTCTGCTACTTGGATATAGGTCTTATATTCGTCCCAAAAAACTTTCCTGTCACACACTCACGCACACGCACACACACCCTCACACACACACACACACACACGTTAGCTTACAATTTTATTTATATATTTGCGTGTCTATGTGTGTAAAGAGGAAGTGGCAGAGTGAAAGAGTCACTCACTACAAAAAGTGAATTACTTTCACTTTATTCGTTGCACACTGTGTGTGTGCGTGTGGTGTAGGCCACACTAAGAAAAGCATTTGACTCATATGCCACAATGTGAGTTTTCTCTAAATTTTGCTTTCTCTAAATTTTGGCATTCTACTCTTAAAAATGCTAGGTAAATTGTAATTGAAGAAATCCTATATTGTAGATTTCTATAAGATACAAAGGGAGGCAGATAAAATCTGCCTTTTATAATAAGAGATATGTATATATATATATATATATATGTATATATATGTGTATATGTATATATATGTGTATATATATATATATATATATATATATATATATATATATATATATATATATAAGTTCAGTAAAAATTTAGATTCAGTTGAATATGGTACTTAAGTTAAAGGCAACAGAATTTGGTATGGTATTATCCATATAATTCAAAATAAGCAACAAGGATATCCAAAAGTAATGCAGTACGATTGTTTCATGCGACTCCATTTAATTAAACAATGCAAGTATTACATCAGTTTTAAAATATGGAGCAATCTTCAGCTGCATAAAAATACAGAATTTAGTTAAATTGAAAAGATTCATTTTTATACTTATTCCATTTACCAACATCACAAAGAGGGTAAGTCGGTAGACAGAGAAATGCGTTTCATCAACAGAAACATGGTAGCAATTAAATATATATATATGGTAGATTATCTCAGTCACATCTGCATTTAAACCATCAACAGTTTATGGCTAGCATAGCTAGGATTCAGTTTTGTGGCCATTTTCCAAGCAGCAAGAGTAATGCCTCTGCATGCAATTTTAACCAAACAATGAATGAGAATGGCTGGACACGTACTAAGACTACCAGGGAAGAGGTCTGCCAAAACAGCCATGGGCTGGATGCTGCTGGAAGGTTAAAGAAAAAGGGGCCGGTCAAGGAAGACATGATGTGGTACCTTCAAAAAGACCTATGCAGACTGGACATCACCTGACAAGAAGCATACTGGTTGGCCAGAGACAGAGATAACTGGCAATTGCTAACTGCCCGATGTGCCATCCAAAGGCACCAACGGACCTAAGAAGAAGATAACCGTGATTAGAGATAAGCAGTGCAATATCTTATTTTAATTTAAATTAATTTTCATTAATTATATACCATAATTAATTAATCATAGAATTAATTATGCTTATCTACTCGATTTTTCAATTCCTGCCGATAGAACACGGATCTCAGAAGATGCCGAGAAATGGAAAATTTTGACTTCGCAACCTCGTTCATGTTCTCCATGTTTAACCCTTTAGTATTTAAACCGGCCATATCCGGCCAAAATATTTAATCTGTTTTATGCTCAAACTGACCAGATCCAGGCTCTCACACCTACCCTACAATGTTATTCTACATGAAGTAATTACACCATCAAGATCTTGAAGATATGAGAAAATGCATGATTAATTCAAATCAATGTGAATCAATAAGCATTATGTTTGATAGAATAATCTGAACACTAAAGGGTTAATGCATAGATCGTAACCCTAATACCCCCCCCCCCATTTGTTCTCTATTATTATTTATTATTATTATTATTATTATCATTATTATTATTATTATATTATCTATCTATTTCTCTATCATGTAAACATGGTACGGACAGCTTCGTCTTCCTGTTTGTCTTAAGATCATGCAGATCTGTTAAACCGAAATGTTTCATTCATTCATTCATTCATTTATTTATCCTTCCTAACAAAGGTTATCATTTCGTTCATCCATTCTCTCTAATTTCTCTAACCATAGTATACAAGGGCAGAAGACGCGGTACACCCGCCCTCCCACCCTCTCCACACACCAGAAGTCCCTATCCTTAACCGGAAGTCCCTAACCTATGTCTTCCTCGTTTACCTCCCGCGAACACTTCTAAGGGCCAAATGCCACCCAACCCCTAAGTAGGGTCTATTGATCATATAGCGCATGAAAATGGTGTATTGCCCGTAGGTTGTAGTCTAGTGTTTCTTATGAATTCTGCCAAAAGCAAGCTTTCTTTTCAGGTACATGACACTGCTGTCCCTCATTCCCAGGGTCTCACAGGCCCACACCTCCCATGCCCTCAGAGTTGGTACACTCAACGTTGGCACACTGAAAGGTAGGTCTGGTGAGATTGTTGAGATGCTTGAGCGGAGACGTGTAGATTTGAGCTGCATCCAAGAAGTAAGGTGGAGAGGAGGTTCTGCTAGGTTCCTCACAGGCAAAGAATGCAGGTACAAGATTTTATGGGCAGGGAGCACTGACAGAGTTGGGGGCGTGGGTATACTTCTTGCGGAGAAATGGGTTGATAAGGTAATCGAAGTAGTCAGAGTATGTGACAGGGTACTTAAGATTAGATTAGTGCTTCACCATAGGTCAGCTACCATTATCTCGGCCTATGCCCCTCAGCCGGGGCTACCGGAGAAGCAGAAAGACCAATTCTATGACACCCTATTGCAGACTACCTCGTCGACGAACAACAGAGACCTTCTTTTTGTGGCTGGTGATTTCAATGGACATGTTGGACAACTTGCAGGGGGCTTCCATGGCATACATGGAGGCTATGGTCTTGGTGTCCGCAATGAGTAGGGAACCAGACTGCTGGAGTTCTGCGATGCAAATGATCTTATGCTTTGCAATACTAACTTCAGGAAACCCGCCCGTCACCTAGTCACCTATCGCTCTGGCAGGCACACCAGCCAATTTGACTATATCCTCACCAGAAAAAGGGAAAGAGGGCTGCTTATAAATGCCAAAACCTTCTCAGGTGAAGAATGTACCCCTCAACATAGATTAGTAGTTAGCGACTTCAGGATCGGGGCTGAATGGATGCCCAGAAGAAGACCAGCCTGGAGGAGAAGGGTCTGGAAACTTAAAGATCCTACAAATGGGCAGAGATTTAGAAACGTATTACTCGAAGCCCATGATGAAATAGAAGGGGATATAGCATCACATAATGTGGAAGACAACTGGAGGTTTCTACAGGACAACCTGCTGAGAGCCACTGACAAGATCTGTGGATGGTGCAAAGTCCCCACTCGACCCAAAGTAACGTAGTGGTGGAACGACGTGGTTGACAGGGCTATTAGACAAAAGAAACAGGCTTGGAAGGACTGGAAGAACGGAGGTAGCAGGGAAGTGTGTCAGACTGCCAGAAGGGAAGCAAGGAGACAGGTCTATTTAGTCAGAGGGGAAGCAGATAAGAAAAAATTTGCCAATGTTCTGCGCCGTGAGAACCAAAGACTTGAGGTATTTCGTGTTGCAAGACGGTGTGTGAGAGAGAATCGTGATGTGGTAGGAGTGAAATGTGTTTGCATGGATGATGGTTCACTTGCGCTAAATGAGAATGCAAAGAGAGAGGTTTGGAGACGCCACTATGAAAGGTTGCTGAATAAAGAAAATGAATGGGATAAAGAGAGTCTGCTGAATGTCAACCCAATAGAGGGACCAGCTATCCGAGTTGAAAGTTCTTTGGTAGTTAAGGCAATTAGAAGCATGAAGACAGGGAAAGCCCCAGGCCCATCAGGAATTACTGCAGAGATGCTCAAAATATCTGGCAGTGTTGGCTATAACCTAGTCACCCGTATAGTTAACCAGGTGATACACGAAGGAGTCATACCCAATGACTGGTGTAGCAGCATAATAGTCAACAGCTACAAAGGTAAAAGAGACGCCCTAGATACAAATAATTACAGAGGTATCAAGCTGTTGGATCAGGTAATGAAGGTTACGGAGAGGGTCATAGCCCAACTGATTAGGGAGAGAGTCAACTTGGACGAGATGCAGTTTGGTTTCATGCCAGGGAAAAGCATCACTGATGCCATATTTCTGGTGAGACAGCGGCAGTAGAAATACCTACCCAAAGATAAGCCCCTGTACCTGGCTTTCGTTGACTTGAAGAAAGCCTTCGACAGGGTCCCCCCGATCCCTTATCTGGTGGTCAATGAGGAAACTAGGGATAGATGAATGGTTAGAGAGAGCTGTGCAAGCCATGTACAGGGATGCTGTAAGTAAGGTTAGGGTTGGCAACGTGTACACAGAAGAATTCAAGGTAGAGGTTTGTGTCCACCAGGGTTCAGTCCTCAGCCCCCTCCTATTTATCATAGTCCTCCAGGCAATTACGGAGGAATTCAAGGCAGGTTGCCCCTGGGAGCTCCTCTATGCTGACGACCTTGCTCTAATTGCTGAGTCGCTATCAGAACTGGAGGAGAAGTTTCAGGTGTGGAAGCAAGGATTAGAATCGAAGGGCCTTAGAGTCAACCTAGCTAAAACCAAAGTCCTAATAAGTAGTAAGGTAGACAAATCACAAATGCCTTCAGGTAGATGGCCCTGCTCGATCTGTAGAAAAGGCGTAGGTAGAAACTCTATAAGATGCACCAAGTGTAAGCTATGGACACATAAGAGGCGCAGCAATGTCAAAGGAAGGCTAACTAGGAAGATAGTTTTTGTATGTGGCAGATGCTCAGGAACAATAAACACTGAAAATGCTCTGAGACCAACTTCTGTCACTTTCCAGGGGGAAAAACTAGAAGTAGTTGATAGCTTCCCTTACCTAGGTGACCAAGTCAGTAGTGGGGGTGGGTGCGCTGAAAGTGTAACTGCTAGAGTAAGAATAGCCTTGGCAAAGTTCAGGGAGCTCTTACCTCTGCTGGTGACTAAAGGCCTCTCGCTCAGAGTAAAAGGCAGACTGTATGACGCATGTGTACAAACAGCCATGCTACATGGCAGTGAAACATGGGCTGTGACTGCTGAGGACAAGCGTAAGCTGAGGACAAGCCAGTATGCTCTGATGGATGTGTAATGTCAGTGTGCATACTCGACAGAGTGTAAGTACCTTGAGAGAAATGTTGGACCTAAGAAGCATCAGCTGTGGTGTGCAAGAGAGACGATTGCACTGGTATGGTCATGTGGCGAGAATGGATGAAGATAGGTGTGTGAAAAAGTTGAGGGAACCCGTGGAAAAGGTAGACCCAGGAAAACCTGGGACGAGGTGGTGAAGCACGACCTTCGAACTTTAGGCCTCATCGAGGCAATGACCAGCGACCGAGACCTTTGAAAACATGCTGTGCGTGAGAAGACCCGGCAGGACAAGTGAGTCCAGCCCACTTATGCATGTCTTTCCTCCCTTGGACACACAAAGACCTGTTGAGGCAAGTGAAGTCGAAATCGAACCTCATCCGATGACAGGCACCCATGCCAACCCCACTTCATTGGACACTAAACTCTGCTTGCGAAGACCTGTTGGGGCAAGTGAAATCGAAATCGGAATCGAAATTGAACCAATCCTATGACTGCAACCCGGCAGTTGCCAGGACCGCTGGACTGACTCCTGTGCAGGTGGCAAGTGAAGAAATACCATTTCGACCCTGTGCTTGAGGAGATCCATTGAGTCAAGTACTCCGACATCATAATCAATGAAACCTGCAGTTGTGATCCCTGAGCCGGTGGCATGTAAACAGCACCATCTGAAGGTGGCTGATGCCAGCGCCGCCTAGACTGGCTTCCGTGCCGGTGGTACGTAAAAGGCGCTATCCGAATCGTGGCCGATGCCAGCGTTGCCTCGACTTGCTTCCGTGCCGGTAGCACGTAAAAAGCACCATCCAAATTGTGGCCGATGCCAGTGCCGCCTCGACTGGCTTCCATGCCGGTGGCACGTAAAATGCACCAATCCGATCGTGGCCGTTGCCAGCCTCACCTGACACCTGTGCAGGTGGCACGTAAAAAGCACCCACTACACTCATGGAGTGGTTGGCGTTAGGAAGGGCATCCATCTGTAGAAACACTGCCAGATCAGACTGGAGCCTGGTGCAGCCTTCTGGCTTCCCAGATCCCCGGTCAAACCATCCAACCCATACTAGCATGGAGAACGGACGTTAAACGATGATGATGATGATTTCTAATGAAACAACTGATTTATTTAATTATGAAATAATCTATGAAATTTATGCTTTACTGTTTTTTATTGTGTGTGTGTGTGTGTGTGTGTGTGTTTGTGTGTACACATACATACATATTACACATACATAAAGGATATATACATATTTAACATATATGTTGTACCTTAATTCTTTTAATGTTTCCCATAAGCATTCCCTGGAAAACCTTTGATAAATCTCTGAGATTGAATGTGTAATGAGACTTGGCTGGAGTCGGTAACAGCTGTGTGGTGATGGTGTTGTAAACCAGAATAGATGTATCAACAAGTTGTTCACTATATTCAGTTACTGACTCTTCATCGGCTGAAAAGACAGAAAAAGGTCAAGTGATTATTTGGTGCAATATCTCATACATCTGAGATAATGTACCAATGGCATGCATGCACACACAGACTCACACACATATGCATGCACACACAGCAGTTCCACTGTGACAGTCCTGCATGAACTTTTGATTAAGCAAGTTTTAGAACAGTTTCACTGAATTATCAGGGAGCACTTATGGGTTGGGTTTTGGTAAAGATAAAATAGACCGGTTACGAAAACTGGACTGCATAAACACTTCCTTCTATTTTGCTATTTTGCTGAAATGATGAAGAAATTAGAAGAAAAAAAAAATTACATAGTGAAATGGGTTTAGTTGGAATGTAAGTTAAGTTGAAACACATCTTTATTTAACAGATTGAGCTGCTTCTTATATTGCATGTGAGAGAGTCTGTTTTAACTTTCAGCCATTTTTGTATCAAATCAAGGCAGAAACTTTTCCTTTCTACAAAGGATTCGGCATTTTTCACATCTTAAAATAATTTGTTCACTTAGCAGAAATATTCTGTTTAATTAACAAATACTGTAAAGGGGAATAAATATTTTTGTGTTGATTGTTCAATGGAATGCATTGCATATAGGAGCAGGAGTGGCTGTGTGGTAAGTAGCTTGCTTACCAACCACATGGTTCTGGGTTCAGTCCCACTGCGTGGCACTTTGGGCAAGTGTCTTCTACTATAGCCTCGGGCCGACCAAAGCCTTGTGAGTGGATTTGGTAGACGGAAACTGAAAGAAGCCCGTCGTATATATGTGTATATATTTATGTGTGTGTGTATGTTTGTGTGTGTGTGTGTTTGTCCCTCGATCATCGCTTGACAACTGATGCTGGTGTGTTTACGTCCCCGTAACTTAGCAGTTCGGCAAAAGAGACCGATAGAATAAATACTAGGCTTACAAAGAATAAGTCCTGGGGTCGATTTGCTCGACTAAAGGTGGTGCTCCAGCATGGCCACAGTCAAATGACTGAAACAGGTAAAAGAGTAAAAGAGAGAGAATATATATTGAGGTCATTGCTACTTGGGATGAGGAGGAAGAAAATGATGAAAGGGGTGGGTGGGACATGTTCTAACAAACTGCACAGAAAACTGGCACTTCCAAAAACAAAAAAATTCACAAGTGAGTATGACCAGACTTTTGCTATGGAGCCTCAAACAGTCACCTGAACACCAACATATGCAGCAGCAGTTTAGATTAGAATTTTAGCATTTGAATATGAGTCAAATTTACTTGATGATTGCTGAGTCTTGAATGTAGACTGAAAGTGCATCATTTTCTAAAGAAATGTCAGGCAGGAAAGTGAAAACTCTTCAAAAGTAAGAATGACATAAAATATATTTCAAGCAAAGATTTTGCATGCCTCAAAGTCACAATACCAGAAAATGTACAGAATGGTGCAAGAAGAAGGCATCATCAGCAATAACTTATGTTTCCTATTGATTTTCTCAGCCCTCAAACAAGAGGACACGAGTAAGCCTTCAAACAAGAGTAAGCTAGAGGTAGCAGATAGCTTCTGTTATCTAGATGACCGAGTCAGTAGTAGAGGTGGATGCTCCACGAGTGTAGCTGTGAGAATAAGAAGAGGCTGGGCAAAGTTCAGAGTGCTTCGACTTCTGCTGGCAACAAACGGCCTCTGCCTCAAAGTGAAAGGCAGATTGTATGATGCATGTGTGTGAACCACTATGCTACATGGCAGTGAAATATGGTGTGTGACAGTCGAGGACACGCATAGGCTTGGAAACATTTAAGCCAGTACATTTCACTGGATGTGCAAGTCAGTATGCATGTTTGACAGAGTGTAAGCATCTTGAGAGAAAAGCTAGGCACAAGAAGCATCGGATGCAGTGTGCAAGAGAGACAAATGCACTGGTATGGTCATGAGATGCATATAGACAAGGACAGCTGCATAAAGACATGCTGATCTCTAACTGTGGAGGAAACCTGTGGTAGAAGTAAGCCCAGGAAGACATGGGATGAGATAATGAAGCAGGATCTTCAAACTTTGGGCCTCACAGAGGCAATGACTTATGACCAAACCTTTGGCAATATGCTGTGCTTGAGAAGACCCGTGAAGCCAAGTAAAGTCATAGTCGTGGTAGATGCTCATGTCACATAACTGGTATTTGCGCTGGCGGCATGTAAAAAGCACCTTTCAAGCATTGGGCTTCGTGTAAGGAAAGTGGCTGAGTTCTTTTTGAATATTGGGTCTCACAGATGCAATGAGCGAGACCTTTGGCATTATGTTGTGCTTAAGAAGACCCATCAAGCCAAGTAAAATTGCAGTTGTGGCAGATGGTGGTACCCATGGTGGAGGCACATAAAAGCATCCATTACACTCTCAAAGTGGTTGGCATTAGGAAGGGCCTCCAACCATAGAAACCATGCCAAATCAGACTGGAGTCTGGTGCAGCCTTCCAGCCCCAGTCAAACCATCCAATGCATGCCAGCATGGACAACAGAAGTTAAATGGTGATGATAATACACACACACACATATTGTCTGAAGTGTACAGCATTATGTATCTATTATGGCCAATCTGACTAACTGGTTTCACACTTGGGATTCAACGGATTGTTAGGCAACAATCTGATTACATAATCTTATATAGACTCACCACAGAATTGTGATATAATTGGATTGTTACCTAACAATCCATTGAATCCCTAACACAAAACTAATTGCTAAGATTGGCCATATTGGATATAGAATACTGTACACTTTGGATAATATACTCACTCTATTGACAGATATATGAGTGCACTTTTTCCCAGACTTATGAACTTTTAGACAACTTAGGTACATTTAGACATGCTGCCACACGCTGCAGAGTATATTACAATAGGTTGTCTGCATCTTGTGCTGTATATTCAACTAACCCATGTTAGTATGGCAGAGAGACATAAAACAAACATGCTAATCATATGTTGAAAACAGGCTTTTTTGTGAAATGTGTTCCAATTAATCCCATCTTCTCTTACTTCATATTGAAAATAAAAATTTGCAGTCATTTTAAATTCAAATGTTTAAGAGACTATAATATCAAATTCCTACAAGTACAGTTTTGCATGTTTCTAATTTGGATTCAGAGTGTGTATGTCTGCATATGTGTGTGAGTGAGTGCATTCCTTACCAATCCAAGATTCGAAAATGGTTCCAAATATTTTCTTTTTACTAATGTCTTCCATTTCTGTGAAAGCCAGGAAATTAAAATGTCGTAACAAACGGGCTGTGACAGCATTTCTTCCTGCTCCTGGTGGTCCCATTGAACAAACAAAGTTGACATCAACAAGATTATGGAATTCACCTAAAGAAAAGAGTGACAACAGTGAATGATGATAAATTGAACGAAGTCTCCGAGGCATGTGACATGGAAAGGTCAACATTGAAACAAAAGAAATAACAATGATGGCAATGATAACGATGAGATTACAGTCACTGATCAACTGGATTTGATTGATTTTAGGATAAAACAGAGGGAGACAGAAAGAGTTTAATAAGAAAGGAGGAAAAGGGAAAACTGAGTAAGGGGTAAATTGTTTTGTCCAGTTCTATATCATCTCTCACTCAGAAAATATGGCCAAGCAAGAAAAACCAAAGTGGCAATGACTTAGAAATTGCCCCTTATTTATATTAACAACAATAACCACCAGCTGCAACCATTCCAAATACTTGATTCCATAACTTCCATAACTTGGAAAATCTCAAAACTAGCAAAATATTTTTAAAAACATTTTAAAGAAACAGAGTTAGTTTTGTAGCAACAGAGTTAGGTTTGTAGATTCTGATTGTATTATCCAACGTAATATGTAATGATGTTCTGGACATCAATAACTTCTTGGTTCATACGAATGTGATGTGTATTAAGCATGGCTGTGCGGTAAGAATATTGCTTCCCAACCACATGGTTTTGGGTTCAGTCTCATTGTGTGACACCTTGAGCAGGTATCTTTTGCCTTGGACCAACCAAAGCCTTGTGAGTAGATTTGGTAGATGAAAACTGAAAGAAGCCTGTCATAAATATACATATATATATATATACTAGCAGTTAAGCCTGGTTTCACCCGGTCTGTTTGGATTATGTGGCTGTGATCGTTTTCAGTTAGGCATAATCTATAACAGTGTTTCTCAACCTTATCATTTCAGGTCCCCTGTTTTGATTGGAGCCTCCCCCTTGTCAGAAAACAGCTTCAGGAGTTGTGAAGAAAGAATTTGTACGTAGTCTGTTTCTGAGAGCTATTCTATTGAACATCTGTTTAATCATTAAAACATTGATTTAATTATGAACATAGAAAGAAATTATACATTCATCCCTATTTTTTAAGCAGTTGTATCCGTAAAAATGTTATTTGCAGAGAGCAGGAATTGAAAGAAGATATATGAAATGGACATGTGTGTGTGTGTGTGTGTATGTGTGTGCATGTGTGTGTGTGTGTGTGCATGCGTATGTGTATGTGAGAGAAGAAGAGAGACAACATAGCGAAAGTTTTGGCTGACTGTCATCCTGTCCTCCCCTTGTTGCTAGTGAAATGGTATATGCTGTCTGTGTGAGCAACTGGTTGTTTTAATGGCGGAACAAATGGGAATTCCATTAGAAACAGTTTTAATCGATTTTCTCGGTAAGTATGAGGGCCAGGAAAAAAATGAAAACTGCATTCCAATGTATGCACCCATCTGCACATGTGTGTCAATTTTCATGCAAATCCACCCAGCCATTTGGCTGTGAACCTCAAGACAAGAAAGAATACAACAATCACCCATGTCCAATTTATATTATATATATATATATATATATATATATATATATATGCACACACAGACACTAGCAATGCATCCTGCCATTGCCTGGCTGTTATGACCTCCAGCCACATTGTATTATTTGTTCCTTTCTTATGGGCAGAATCAGCCACAGCTGATATATAGTGAACTGGATTACTGGCATAATGAAAGTTATTGTTTGTTTAAAAGTGAAGTATAGGAGGGTACAATTTGCATGAAAGTGCTTTCTGTTCTTTAGAAGGATCACAAACTATGTATTTTTTCTTTATATAAAAGGGGGTTAATACAATTTTGCCCAGAAATTACATCTTCAAAATTTATTTTTCTCCCCATCCCTTCCGTAATTTTTTAATTTGTAACTTTTACGAATTTTTTTTTATCCATGTAGAAAAATACAGAGATTATGAATCTGTGAAATGAATATATTTTTTTTAAAGTTTAATTTTTCTTAAAGAAACACTTAATGCCCCTTCCCCACCTCACCCACCCATCATCTATCTGCTTTCAACAAACTAAAACCCCCAATGTTTCACTTTCATCTGATGTTTGCGAAGGAGATTTTAGTGATTCTTTAAGTAAAAAGGAAGATTAAGTCTTAAAGATTTCTACTCTCTGTTTTTTTTTCTCTGTGGATTACCAAGAAAAAATTTGGAAGAAAGTAAAAAAAAAAAATGTAGAAATTGTAGAAATCTTCTGTGATGATTTTTTGATGTAATTTTCCTGCTTTTATTTTATAATAATGTGTGTGTGTGTATGTATGTGTGTGTGTGTTTGTTACCTAGGTGACCAAGGAAGAAATTTCAACTGTGTTTCGTGGTCTGCTACCACAACAGCTCCTATATAGGATCCAGTTAGCTCAAGACATAATCCGGAGGAACCATATCCGGTTTCAGCCCCTACTCCTCTACTGTTTTGACGTGCCCCCCTTTCGGAGGTGTCTTCAGCTCTGGTGTTGGGTGCATGTCTTCTTTCTTCTTCTTCTTCTTCTTCTTTCTTCTGTTCCCTGGCCTCTACGATGTAGCGGCAACGAGTGTCAGCGGGCGACTGACTGACTTGTTAAATTTTTTCCCTTTAAATACCTGCTGCTAGGCTCCAGCAGGCAGCCCCAGCGAAGATGTCACATGACACTGTCTCAACTTTAACTGACCAATGAAGGTACGTAGTCTTAGCCCACACATTCTCTAAACGAGACCGTCACCTGTCAATCAGCGAAGCTAATTCAGTGTCAGCTTGTCTCACCTAGTGATATTATTCTCCGCCAGCATGTCATGACTTTCAAGCCATTTTTGTAATGGGGGAGGATGCTCTGAATGTATTGTTTCTAGAATAAGAACTGGGTGGAGGAAGTTCAGAGAGTTATTACCTCTGTTGGCAATAAAAGGACTCTCTCTCAGAGTGAAAGGTAAACTATATGATGCTTGTGTGTGAACGGCTATACTCCATGGTAATGAGACATGGGCTCTGAATGCAGAAGATATAAGTAGACTGGAGAGAAATGACGGTAGTATTCTCTATTGGATGTGCAACATCAGTGCACATGTGTGGCAAAGTGCAAATGTATTGAGAGAAAAGTTGGGTTGGAGAGGCTCTGTAAACTCTGCAAAGGCTATAGACATGACATAGACATCTGAAGTAGAGACTATGAAGCCATGTACCATGTATCATGAAAACCAAGTTCCTCAAAACTGTGATGGTTTTTGTGTGTGTCTCTAGTGAGGGTGATGCCATACCATCCCATATCTTTAAACAGGGCTGTAGGCTCAATTCAGACAAGCTACTGGAGACTGTCAAACCTTGGCTGGAGAGGATTGCTGCTAGAAGGCCGCATGTGTGGTAACAGGTTTCACCTGCTTGCCATACCTCCAGAAAAAGTCAGAAGTGGTTGTTAGAGAATTTCTATGACTTTCCAGGGACACAAAGAGGAATGCATGCACCAAGTTCTGGAACTGCCCAGAGGCTGTGGTGGAAGCTGAGAGCCAGTCTTTGAGTATCTCCCATTCGTAATCTCGTTGATATTTTTTGATTTTAAAAATACTTTTATATTTGGATGGGATATTGTGTTTTTATGCAAACTGTTAAATTTAGCCAAAACACTTTGTATATTAAACAAAAGATAGCGAAGAGAAATCACTCGGAATGGCCAATGGTATGTTTATGAACACCATAAACAAATACGGGTATATCCAAAGCTAGAAAAAGTAAAATCTTGATTTATTAAAATTATCTCCACTTCTGTAGGATGTGTGTTACATTTACCAAATGTCAACTGAGACTAGCTCTTCATGAAACCGGGGAGGTCATCTAAAGAATTAAGAACTCTCCAAAGATGACATGCCATTAAGGAATGGACAGGTTTTTTTGTCTGGAGAAAAGAGAACAGTTATGGATACATGCATCTGCCCCAATAGGTACCATTAACACAAAAATTGTCCTACTCCAGCAGCCAAGTGACTTGGACATATACAAAAAGAGTAGAACATGTGTATATATTTAAGTGTATCAACAATTTATGATTGTTAGACTCCACACTATGGTTTACATTTCTTTTTTGTCTTCTCATGATAATTTCCATGAATTAGATTATGTATAGTTTATATATTTCAATAACTTATTGGAACTAATGTTTTATAAGTTTGATATCATTCCTGATACTGAATCCTCAGCTACACACTGAGAATGTGATACAAGTTACAGCTTATGTATAGAAACTAGCAGAGAATATATCATGGTGCACTGCTTTATTCAATATGCATCAATAAATATTTCATGAATGAAAATATTTTTATAATAATGATAGATAAGCAGTCTTACCAATCGATTTTCTGTCATACCAGCCTCCAAAATCCATCCACTGACGGAGAAGTTCAATGGGGGGTTGAGCTCCAAAAGCTTCCAGAGCTGGCATGTTCAAATCATCGATAAAGAATAAAAACATCTTGCCTAAAGGTGGGCCATAAACTCCTTTACGTCTGAAAAGAAGTAAAAAAGTTTATATCAATGTGAACAACATCAAGACTAAAATATCTGACCCATACCCTCATATATTTCCAGGGTATTTGACTACATTTTCCATTATCAACTCATCAATGAAATACTGAGCACATCATGCTAGCAACAAGTGTGTATGTACAAGAAATCTTTCAACATTCATAGTTTCCTGAAATATCTGACAGAGGTCTTTATTCTGCACACTTTAACTTTACATATAGCTCAATACAAATTTCACTTAATAGTTTGACATGTGGTAGCGATTACCACCTACTCTTTATCATCACAATACATACCCATGAAAAAAGCAGACATTTTTACAAACTCCAAAAATGTAAAGTAGAATGAATTCAATAAGGAAATGGAATCAAGGTTCATAAAATTCAGCAATACAACCAATAACATAAATGCAATACATACATCTGATAAATATTCATAGATGCATCTACAAACCATATAAAAAAAATCAACTCTAATTACATGATAGAATCAGTGAAGCTGATTAAAACTAGAGACACCAGCAACACAATACTCAGCAGGACCAAATCCAGTTGCAAAACAACTGAACAAGGAACTTGTGTGTTGAAACAAATTCTGTTGTAATTCGGGAGGGGGGGGGGGGATATGCCATTAACAAACACACAAAGGTTCTGTATCTCTTCTTTTATTATTCTTGTCAATTTGTTAACATTTAACCAGTTAATTAATTGCTTCATTAATTTTTTTAGTCAATCAATGAATAGCGACAAAATGACCTTGACAAACCTAGCTGATTAATTGATTAACTAAACAATCTATTTCTTTACTACCCACAGGGGGCTAAACACAGAGAGGGCAAACGAGGACAGACAAACCAGTGCATAACTGGTACTTATTTAATCAACCCCGAAAGGATGAAAGGCAAAGTCGACCTTGGCAGAATTTGAACTTAGAACTTAGTGGCAGGCGAAATACCACTAAGCATTTCGCCTGGTGTGCTAATGTTTCTGCCAGCTCACCACCTTTAACTAAACTAAACAATCTATGAGTTAACTAGTGGAACAGTTAACCTATTGACTACTAATAATAAAAGAAGTGAAAGATCCTCTGTGTGTGTGTTTATTAATGGAACAATGACGCACTGGAGAAACACCAAGAGAAATAAAACAAAACAAAAAAAACAACTAAATGAAGAACCCAAGTTATAGAAAATATAAGGAACATTGTATGACAGCAAGTACTTGTGTCTAGAAAATGTGACTATTTCTTTCTCCATCAAATCATTCTACTGACTCACCACAATATAAATTCAGTCAAACACAATACAAAGTTTCTATAAGCCATACTGAACACACAAAAATGGATACTCTTTTACTTATTTCAGTCATTTTGATTGTGGTCATGCTGGAGCACCGCCTTTAGTCAAACAAATTGACCCCAGGACTTATTCTTCGTAATCCTAGTACTTAATCTATCAGTCTCTTTTGCCGAACTGCTAAGTTACGGGGACGTAAACTCACCAGCATCGGTTGTCAAGTGATGTTGGGGGGGATAAACACAGATACACAAACATATACACACACATACATACATATATATATATATATATATATATATATATACGATGGGCTTCTTTCAGTTTCCGTCTGCCAAATCCACTCACAAGGCTTTGGTCAGCCAGAGGCTATAGTAGAAGACACTTGCCCAAAGTGCCACACAGTGGGACTGAACCCAGAACCATGTGGTTGGTAAACAAGCTACTTACCACACAGTCACTCCTACGCTTAATTATATTCTTTCAACATTTGCATTAGGCTACATTAAATTCCTATTACACCATTTTTACAAATAAACTCTTTTTTTTGTTTGGTCAGGAGGAAGAAACTGTGCGCATGGCCATCACAGACCATCCCAAGACCAACAAAACATTTAAACTCACTAGTTTCAAGAAAATCCTAACCAGGACATTCTAGAAGGATAACATTCTCAGCAAGAAAGGGACTGGATGCAAGAATTAGGGATGGCGAGACATAAATATAGGGGATGACAGGTGAGACATTCAGAAGAACTTAAGTGAAGGTTGCATGATACTGGTTAGTTCTGAGGAGCAGAAAGGGGACAGCACGCACGCACACACACACACACGTTCTGGAAATTTCTGGGAAATAATATATTAAATGGTATGCATAAACAGAATGTAGTTTGATAAAATGTCTGTCTGTCTGTGCATGTATATGTAGCGATATTGATATCCTCACTCTTTGAGACACACAATAAGAATGATCTCGTTTGAGATTACAACCATCTTTGGCTAGTTTGACCCTGTTGTGTCCACTGCTCTGATTGGTTAGCATTTGGCACGGTTTGTCTCTCAACTTATTTCGTGCCAGTGTGTAAGCCAACCAATCATGGCCTTCGGATAGGATGCTTCATTTGAGCCTACCCCAGGCTTTAAAAGGGCGAGATCAACAGCCTTCAAGGTCTTTCAGCTTCAGACCATTTAAGGTCTAGTCACTGACCACAGAGCTACTCAGCCATGTTCCAGTTCCAGCGACAGATGACCAGCCAGCCAACCATGCTACTGCTCCAGCCATGAAAATGTTATTATACACCAGCGACAGACAGGACATTCTCCATCTCCGCCACTGTCATCACCATCATCGTCTCCATCTCCGTCAACTTCAACATGTACACATCAACATTAAACAGACCATCCCAAGACCAACAAAACATTTAAACTCATGCTGTTTGAGAATATTCACCCTGGTAAAACAGTCAAAGTCTACCTGAAGAACTATCTACCAAATCCACTCACAAGGCTTTGATCGGCCTGAGGCTATAGACTTGGCATGGCATGATAAGCCACAACTTCTACACATGTAGTAACCAGCTTCTGCCACGTGACCCCCAACATCTTGCTATAGAACTTGCAATCATGTACCTCCCATACAAATTGGTAAACAAATTCCATCTTAACTCAATATGCTGAGGCATTCATTTTACGCTCTGTATTTCTGTTGCATATGCATACACCTTTATCTGTACCTTCTGTCGCACACACAAACACTTGTCGCATACACACAGACACAACACTTCGCTAGCACTCACACACTCTCTCTTTGTGCACATTGTAAATAAAGATCTTCTTCTCTCTGAAACAATAGAACGGTTTGTTGTCCACATTTGGTCCTTTTGGCACTGTAGTTAGTGACTTTAGAATCAGG
The DNA here is from genome assembly GCF_006345805.1 of Octopus sinensis. Lineage (NCBI taxonomy): Eukaryota > Metazoa > Mollusca > Cephalopoda > Octopoda > Octopodidae > Octopus > Octopus sinensis. The sequence continues at coordinate 35,202,056 of NC_043015.1, forward strand.
ACTAAGTGGACGCCCAGAGACGACCAACATGGAAAAGAAGGGTCTGGAAGCTTAAAGATCTTACGAATGGACAAAGATTTAGAGACATATCACTTGAAGCCTTTGACGAAATAGATAAGGATATAGATTCACATAGTGTAGAAGACAACTGGAGGTTTCCACAGGACAACCTGCTGAGAGCCACTGACCAGATCTGTGGATGGTGCAAAGTCCCCTCTCGACCCAAAATAACGTGGTGGTGGAACAATGTTGTAGGCAGGGCTATTAGAGAAAAGAGACAGGCTTGGAAGGACTGGAAGAATGGTGGTAGCAGAGAATTGTATCAGACTGCCAAAAGAGAAGCTAGGAGACAGGTTTATTTAGCCAGAGGGGAAGGAGATAAGAAAAAATTTGCCAATGTTCTGCACAGTGAGGACCAAAGACTTGAGGTATTTCGTGTTACAAGACACTATTTGAGAGAGAATCGTGATGTGGTAGGAGAGAAATGTGTTCGCATGGATGATCGTACACTTGCACTAAATGAGGATGCAAAGAGAAAGGTTGCTGAATAAAGAAAATGAATGGGATAAAGAGAGTCTGCCGAATGTCGACCCAACAGAGGGACTAGCTATCCGAGTTGACAGTTCCTTGGTAGTTAAGGCAATTAGAAGCATGAAAACAGGGAAAGCCCCAGGCCCATCAGGAATTACTGCAGAGATGCTCAAATATCTGGTAGTGTCAGCTATAGCCTAGTCACCCGTATAGTTAACCAGGTGATACACAAAGGAGTCATACCCAATGACTGGTGTAGCAGCATAATAGTCAACTGCTACAAAGGTAAAGGTGACGCCCTAGATACAAATAATTACAGAGGTATCAAGCTGTTGGATCAGGTGATGAAGGTTACGGAGAGGGTCATAGCCCAACTAATTAGAGAGAGAGTTAGTTTAGATGAGATACAGTTTGGGTTCATGCCAGGTAAAAGTACCACTGATGCTATATTCCTGGTAAGGCAGCTGCAGGAGAAATACCTAGCCAAAGATAAGCCCCTGTACCTGGCTTTTGTTGACATGGAGAAAGCCTTCGACAGGGTCCCCCGATCTCTTATCTGGTGGTCAATGAGGAAACTAGGGATAGATGAATGGTTAGTGAGAGCTGTGAGAGCCATGTACAGGGATGCTACTAGTAAGGTGAGGGTTGGCACCGAGTACAGTGAAGAATTCCGGGTAGAGGTAGGGGTCCACCAAGGTTCAGTCCCCTCCTATTTATCATAGTCCTCTAGGCAATAACGGAGGATTCAAGACAGAATGCCCCTGGGAGCTCCTCTATGCTGATGACCTTGCTCTAATTGCAGAGTCACTATCACAACTGGAGGAGAAGTTTCAGGTGTGGAAGCAAGGATTAGAATCGAAGGGCCTTAGAGTCAACCTAGCTAAAACCAAAGTCCTAATAAGTAGGAAGTTAGACAAATCACAAATGCCTTCAGGTAGATGGCCCTGCTCGATCTGTAGAAAAGGCGTAGGTAGAAACTCTATAAGATGCACCAAGTGTAAGCTATGGACACATAAGAGGTGCAGCAATGTCAAAGGAAGACTAACTAGGAAGATAGTTTTTGTATGTGGCAGATGCTCAGGAGCAATAAACACTGAAAATGCGCAGAGACCAACTTCTGTCACATTCCAGGGAGAAAAACTAGAAATAGTTGATAGCTTCCGTTACCTAGGTGACCAAGTCAGTAGTGGGGGCGGGTGTGCTGAAAGTGTAATTGCTAGAGTAAGAATAGCTTGGGCAAAGTTCAGAGAGCTCTTACCTCTGCTGGTGACAAAAGGCCTCTCGCACAGAGTGAAAGGCAGACTGTATGACGCATGTGTCCGAACAGCCATGCTACATGGCAGTGAAACATGGGCTGTGACTGCTGAGGATATGCGTAAGCTAGCAAGAAATGAAGCCAGTATGCTGCGATGGATGTGTAATGTCAGTGTTCATACTCGACAGAGTATAAGTACCTTGAGAGAAAAGTTGAACCTAAGAAGCATCAGTTGTGGGGTGTAAGAGAGACGTTTGCGCTGGTATGGGCATGTGGCGAGAATGGATGAAGATAGTTGTGTGAAAAAGTACCACACCCTAGCAGTTGAGAGAACCTATGGAAGAGGCAGACCCAGGAAAACCTGGGACGAGGTGGTGAAGCACGACCTTCGAACTTTAGGTCTCACTGAGGAAATGACTAGAGACCGAGACCTCTGGAAGTATGCTGTGCGTGAAAAGACCCGGCAGGACAAGTGAGACCATAGCCCATGGCCTCTACCTGGGATGTAGCCAGTCCACTTATGCATACCTTTCCTTCTTGGGACACAAAACTCTACTTGCGAAGACCTGTTGAGGCAAGTGAAAATCAAAATCAAAATTGATCAACATTAATGGAAATTGTAGCTGTGATACCAGTGCCAGTGGCACGTAAGAGAACCATCCAAACGTGGCCATTGCCAGCGCCGCCCCAACTGGCCTCCGTGCTGGTGGCACGTAAAAAGTACCATCCGATCATGGCCATTGCCAGCCTCAACTGGCACGTAAAAAGCACCCACTACACTCATGGAGTGGTTGGCGTTAGGAAGGACATCCAGCCGTAGAAACATTGCCAGATCAGACTGGGCTTGGTGCAGCCTTCTGGCTTCCCAGACCCCAATTGAACTGTCCAATCCATGCTAGCATGGAAAGTGGATGCTAAACGATGATGATGATTCAGCTTCTTATTTAGTTAGGGGCAACTGTGCGGCGTTCAACAGGAGACATTTGTCCCCAACTCCTTACCTACGGTCGTATTTCCTACATAAATGTGCATCTATGTATGTATGTATGTATAGATGTATGACATGCATTCTGCAATATATTTATACAGGATATATTTCTGTGCCCAGTTTCCAACAACTGTTACCCTACTTCAGCAACACTCTTACTAAAACATCACAACACTTTTGCTTTTTCTTTCAGGTTTTAGTATACAATAAATTCATTATTACAAACAAAGTTGCTAATTCTAAAATCTTTATAAGATATGTAAGTAGTAACTCTACTGAAAAGCAATGGTTGTTACCACCTCAACATGTTTGTTCTGCATAGAACAATGTTGCTATTCTTTTTAACACCAGGAGAACACCTTCTCCAGCTGGTTAACATCACAATGTTTGTGTCCAATATATTGCATAGGAGCGAACAACTCCCATCTAGCAACGACAAGACTGGTACTGGACACTGATTTTGTGTTGGTAACCAGCTTGAGGAGGTGTCCACCTGGGGTTGAAAAGAGTAGTAACATTGTTCTATGCACAACAACCATGTTGAGGCGGTAACAACCATTACTTACCAAATTCCTTACTCTATTTCACTTTAACTGACAGTCTGTTGTGCACTGAACTAAACCTTTCTGGAATTAAATTTTACCAATATATATCCTGTTTATCTCTACCATTTGATATTTTATTTCCAAGAAATTTTCCAGAGCATGTATGTTTTCAAAACTTATAGCACTTACCTTTTATCTAGCTTGCCATCAATAAGGTCTTGAGTTTGATTAGAACCAGTTTTGGCAGAGAACACTATGAACTCTGAGATGAATTTAGATGGCATATGGATTAACTTATCAGCAATAGTTAGTGTTTTACCAGTCCCTGTTGGACCTACACAAAGAACCTGAAATACAAAATAACAGAGTACAATGGTTTCATTTTCATTAATCTTCCCACCAGCTTAAACTAGTCTGTTATGAGTTATGAGTCTGTATTCATCCTCTGTCTGCCTATCTACCAAGCTATTGCTTCAGGTATCAATGGTCATGTATCCTCAATGCTACTGACAATTTTCTAACCATGTGCAAGCTTTGCAGTATTGATGCTGGAAAGGTACTAATGGTTCCTTGAATTTCTCTTCAACTATCTGTCACCAATTTACCATTCATTTGAAAAAAATTGCAATTTCTTATAAGACCAGTATTTGTTATGTGTCCTTATTCTGCTCAACATTTAATGTTCATTTTCCATGTTAGCATGGACTGGATAGTTTGACTGGATCTGGCAAGCCATAAGACTTTTTCAAGTCCTATTGTAGACTTTGGCATGATTTCTATACCTCGCTGCTCTTCTTAACACCAATCACTTTACAATGTGTACGAGATGCATTTTTGCCAGTCACCAGTTCTAGTGAGTTCATCAAGCAACTTGCAAGACAAAAGAAGGGAAAAACCCTTCAACTGAGGGAGTGGGTTGCATTTAAGTGTTGGGAAGGTGGCTTTGTGCCAGATGTTTGGGAAGCTAAAGTATGACCGAAGGACAATTACAGGTGTCTTGCTAGAAAGCAGAAACACTGCTACCCCCAACATTATTGGAATGGAAGGGTGAGCTATTCCGTAAGTTTCAGAGGAGAGCAATAGATGGTTAGAGATGGGGACACAGGGAAATAGAGTAGTAAGTGATGAGAAAGGTTGCCGGAAAGTACCAGAATGGAAATGGGCACAGAGATGCTGATTGTATTTTATGACTCTAGTGTTCTCATACAGACATTTACACTAAGCTAACAGAAGAGTAGGGAATTCAATAAATTTGGGAACATCTGCAGCTCAAAGATCAAAACGATACACAATCATCATCATCATCATTTTGATTGTGGCCATGCTGGAGCACCGCCTTTAGTCGAGCAAATCGACCCCAGGACTTATTCTTTGTAAGCCTAGTACTTATTCTATCGGTCTCTTTTGCCGAACCGCTAAGTTACAGGGACGTAAACACACCAGCATCAGTTGTCAAGCGATGTTGGGGGGGGACAAACACACACACACATATATATATACATATATGCGACGGGCTTCTTTCAGTTTCCATCTACCAAATCCACTCACAAGGCTTTGGTCAGCCCGAAGCTATTGTAGAAGACACTTGCCCAAGGTGCCACGCAGTGGGACTGAACCCGGAACCATGTGGTTGGTAAGCAAGAAACTTACCACACAGCTACTCCTGCACCTAAGATTTCTTTTGGCTTTGAATATTCATATGAATTTTTGTGTGTAGAATACAAATTCACAAAAATTTTCTGAAAATTCCAAAAAATAAAAAAGCTACGAGGAGTTACATGGTGTGCATAAAGCAGAATTCTGCCAATATTTCATTTGTTTACAATTGACAACACATGCACAAAATGACACTTTCAAATCCTATTTTCTGACTGGGTAAAAATGATCAAACTTTAAACCTCTGTAACTGTTTTTAAAAACTTTTCTGGAAAGAGTGAATTAGCCCCTGAGACTCAGCAAGGAAAATAACATCAATACACCAAATTTTAAAATGTTATTTATTCATGGATGAACAAAAATGTTACATCATGCAAAGAAAAAAAATTTTTTCTTTGAGTGAATTAAGAGTAAACTTTAACTCTTAGGAGTCTTCACATACCTAGAACATTATGCAGGTTGACTTTCCTGTCTAGGTTATAGCTGAAGGAGTACATAAAGATATGTATGCCTCATCGTTTAACATTCCCTTTTCCATGATGGCATGAAAATGAATGGTTCAACATGAATGACAAGCCAGAGGACTGTGCCAAGCTCCAATGTCTGCTTTGGCATGGTTGCTACACCTCTTCAGAGAATGTACTGGGAGTTTCATAGCACCAGTACTGGGGAGGTCACCAAGTCCCTTCAAGACAAGACCTCTCAACTGAGTGAGAAATAATATTGATGAATATAAAAATATGAAAGAGGACAGAAGCAAGTGTCTTGCTGAAGATGTGAGCACTTAACTTCCTTATCTGGAAAGAAAGAATGAGGGAGGGAGGGAGAGATGGGATAGAGAGGGGTAGGTGAGAGAGAGAGAGAGAGAGATGTGAAATTTCACTACAAGGTGAATGTGAGAGAAAAAAAAAACAGGATAGATCAGAAAAGATGGGTGGGCAGGTGAATGCAGATGAAAATAGTGTGACAGATAATTAGAGCAAGGGATTGAGATAAATGCAGTGAATATCAGTTTGAGGGAGAGTAAATGAAGAAAAGGCATTAGCATTTGGTCAGAGAAGAGGTGGTGAAAAGGGTCAATAATAGGGATACAATACAAAGTGTAGGGGGCAAGTGGCATCATTTACAGTAGCTAAATAAGTCCTACCATACTAACGCAGTCTTTTCTTCTGCACACCATATCGGTTTCCCATGTACTCTTAGTGTTTATTACATCCAAGAATCTGCCACAAACAAAGTCTGCACTGCACCTTCTTTCATGTGTCCATAGTTTACACTGAGTACAGCATGTGGAATTTCTGCTAGCATCTTTTTTACATATTGAACAGAACCATTTACTCAAAGGGATTAGCATCCTGTTTGTTTTCCGAATAACTAGAACTTAGGTATTTGCAAAGTTAGCTTTCAGGGCCTTTAATTTGAGGTTTTGCTTCCACATGTGGAATTTCATTACTAGTTCTACTACAGTTTCCACAGTAAGAACAAGGTCATTAACAGAGAGGAGTTCCCATGGGCAACTAGTCTTAAATTTGTCAGTTATGACCTGAGGTACTATGATATGTAAGCAACATTTGATAACCAGACTCTGCACACTAAATTCATCATTCTATTCATTCTCTCTTTAATTCACTTTATAGTCAGTATCCCTGTATGTGGTTCAAATGGCTCTCACCAGCCATTCATCTATTCCTAGCTCCCCCAGTGACAACCAGATGAGGAAGCAAGGCACCCTATCACAAGCTTTCTCCAGATTGACATATACCAAATACAGTGGTTAACTTTTAGCTAAATACTTCTGAAGTTGCTGTACTATGAAGAGAGCATTAGTAACACCTTTTCCTAGCACAAAACCAAACTGCATTCCATCTTGGTTAACTTTCTTCCTAAGTGAGCTATTACGACATTTCCCCTGACTTTCATAAACTGCTCCAGTAATCTGATACCACAAAAATTTTTTCTAAGGCATCTCCTTTATTCCTGTAACAGTTCACTATGATGCTGTCATTGGGTATGCCACCTTCCTGTAGAACCTGATTTACTATACAGATGACTGTGCAATACCCCAGTCTATCATCATCATCATCATCGTTTAACGTCCGTTTTCCATGCTAGCATGGGTTGGACGGTTCGACCAGGGTCTGGGAAGCCAGGAGGCTGCACCAGGCTCCAGTCTGGTCTGGTAGTGTTTCTATAGCTGGGTGCCCTTCCTAACGCCAACCACTCCATGAGTGTAGTGGGTGCTTTTTATGTGCCAGGGGAGGCTGGCAGCAGCCACGATTGGTTGGTGATTTTTACATACCACTGGCACAGAAGCCAGTCAAGGTGACACTGGCTTTGGCCACATTCAGATGGTCCTTTTTACGTGCCGCCAGCACAGGTATCGTAACTACAATTTCCTTTTGATATTTATTTTGATGTTGATGTTTTAAGCATCTCAGCAGAAATTCCTGGTGGACTTGGAACCTTTCTTGTCTTCATATTCTCAATTGTTTTATCTACAACACTGCTGTAAACAAAAATGGCTGGACCCTCTGTCAGGTTTACATTAGGAAGATTCTCTTTCTCCAATTCATTCTCCATGTATAGTAGCCTTTCTTAATAGCACTTGCTCATCTCTTTCTTTTCAGAATCACTCAGTGCAAGTCTACCATTATCTTTCTGTAAACACTTCTTACCCACAATATTTTCAACTGCTTTCTGATACACTGAGATGATGATAATGTTATATACTAGTGTCAGAAAGGACAACTAGCTTTGAAACAATACCTCAAATAAGGTATTCATCCAGCTTGTGAAAATATAGAAAGACAAATGTAAAATGAATAAACAAATGATTATACTGACCAGGTGATGTGTGATGGAATACTTTGATGCTTAAAATCATATTATTACAAAATAATAAAAATGCAAATACAAGTATAATAAGTGAGTGTTTTAATGATTGCAATGACTCTTCTTGGATGCAACCGTTTTCCTCTCAAAAAATAAATTAAACTCAAGAATAAATTTTTCTGAATGAAAATATTTCTTGTGTAAATTAGTAACATTTCTTTGAAGTTTATCTGCAAGCTGTTCTCTGTCACAATGGAAGAAGTTAAGGTTGTGAAGCACAGAGTTTCAGTTTATATTCTTCCAAATACATTATCTAAGAGAAAATTCATGATCTTAAATCAATGTCATAAATTTTTTAAAAATTATCATTAAGCTTTTTCAATGGTATGAAGCAATATGACTAACCGTTTTGTTATTCTTCAGAAGCATATCTAATATAAATGAATTTCTAATAGTGTCTATGGTTGGTACAATGATGTCTGCAAACTTGGCATCAACTGGTGTAGTAAAAATTGGTTGACCTTGGCTCCAGTGGACATATTTTATCTATAAATTTGAAAAAGTCAAATATAGTTAACATTGAAAAACAAAGTAATAGAATGTATGTATGTATGTGTGTATCCTCCAGCAGGATACTCTTCTTATAGATGTTTTCAATCTAGTTTGGATTCTTTAAAATCAAATTTGAATTTTTCAATTGGTGTTCAAGCCTTGAAAAAAAAAAAAAAAAGAGTTAAACTACATCAGCCGTAAGGGAATACATGTCTATCTTATCTAACTCGTCCAGTAGAGCCCACCAATTGATATCTGAAAAGTTCGATGAAATAACTCATGAACACTGCGATAGCTTCTACCAAAAGATGCTCCGTTATGTCGACCAGTCTGAACAAGGGGAGATAATAGAAAAAGAATCATTTGTTTATGATCTTCCCTTGTTCAGACTGGTCGACGACATAACTATGTTGCATCTTTTGGTAGAAGCTATCGCAGTGTTCATGAGTTATTTCATCGAACTTTTCAGATATCAATTGGTGGGCTATACTGGACGAGTTAGATAAGATAGACATGTATTCCCTTACTGCTGATGTAGTTTAACTCTTTTTTTTTTCAAGGCTTGAGCACCAATTGAAAAATTCAAATTTGATTGCAAAGAATTCAAATTAGATCGAAAACATCTATAAAAAGAGTATCCTGTTGGAGGAACCAAGACAATAATTGAATGCATAAGCAAGACAAAACGTGGTCTGATAATTCATTTAGAAAAGCAGTAACACTGGTTAAGAATTGACCATCTCTAACTATTAACATCTATTGCCAAACCCAACAACAACAAGCACCCTTCAAAATGCCACCCATGCTACCCCTTTCACTTATCTCCCTACCCTTCACATCTACTTATAGTTCTCTTAATACTCTGAACACTCACCCTTCCATCTTCCTGATCTGACTATCTTATCTCTTCTTGCCCTTCCTTGCTTCAATACTCCTCACAATCCCATCAACCTAACTACTTGTATTGGAGCTTCTGGCATGAACACCAATCAGTACAGCATGTCGTTTCCAAATTTCTGGCAGAGTGAATTGTGTCATGGTGCTGTTTTTCTCACAGATGGTGCCCAACTGACCATACGATACTGTGCAGCCAACAAAATCAAAAACAAGAAATGTCCATGCACAAAATTAAAAATATAAAATGGTGACAATTTACCCATTGTACTGTATATATATATATCATCATCGTCATTTAATGTATGCTTTCCATGCTGGCATGGGTTGGACGGTTTGACTGTGGACAGGAAAGCTAGAATGCTGCACTAGGCTCCAATCTGACCTGGAAAAGTTTCTACAGTAGGCAGCCCTTCCTAACGCCAACCACTCTGAGATTGTAGTGGGTGCTTTTATGTGCCACCAGCAAGAGGGCCAGTCAAGCGGTACTGGCAATGACCACGCTCAAAGGGTGTTTTTTATGTCCCACCTGCACAGGACCCAGTCTGGCAGCACTGGTAATGACCACGCTCAAAATGTTGTTTTTCACATTCCACTGGCACATGTGCCAGTAAAGCGACGCTGGCAACCATCACACTCGAATGGTGCTTTTTACATGCCACCTGCACGTGAGCCGCCCTGGCAATGATCATGTCGGATGGCGCTTTTAACGTTCCACTGCCACAAGCTCCGATCAGGAGATACTGTCATTGGCCACGTCAGCAATTTTGATTTCACTTGCCTCAACAGGTCTTTGCAAGCAAAGTTTATTGTCCAATGAATGAAGGGTACTCTTAAATGGGTTGGTTATACACCACTAGCATAGGCCATGGGTTATGGTCTCATTTGTCTTGTCAAGTGTTCTCAAGCACAGCATATCTCTAAAGGTCTTGGTCGCTAGTCAGTGCCTCGGTGAGGCCCAATGTTTGAAGATCGTGCTTCACCATCTCATCCCAGGTCGTCCTTGTCCACACACATACATATACACGTCAATTAGAGATTATATTAACCTCATGAAGGTTTGGTTTCATCCAAGGAGATACTGGTTTAATACCTAGTATTTTGGGGAAATTAATTTCCTTAAAATAATAAGGTATATATTTAAAAACATATAGTTTATCTCTCTCTATATAAAAGGCAGGTTGTCTGTCTGTGTGTCTGTCAGGTTGTACCCTCACCCTGACCACGGCTTTCAACCGATTCTGATGAAACTTGACACACACATAGCCCAATGTCATAATTCAAAACTAACAAAGCGAAAATTTTGAAAAGTTCCCCCAGTTCTGAAAAAAAATCGATAAATTCGACATTTTCTGTTGTAGTTTTCGCAACTTGCAATCGATTTTCACCAAACTCATGGTGAAACTTAATGTTACCCTAAGAAATTTAATTCTGATGTTAGTTTTCCATGCACTACCTTACCATCAGAAAAAATCGATAAAATCATGCCATTTTGGGAAATCGTGTTCAAATTCAAGATGACATATTTTCGACAATATCTTTAACAAATTGGCAGGAATTTTTTTTTAAATTCACAGCAAGCATCATGCCTGCTCCAAGGAGCTATATGGCCCTTTTTATTCCAATAGGATACTTTATTACTGGAAAAAATCGGTTAATTAAATCATATGTGGCACACATAGCAAACCGATTTGTGTATTAAACACAAACCACAGACTGTATAGGGGACACAACTCAACCTTCTTTAACTCTCTTACTCCCCCAAATAACTATCAAACAGCTATCGATAATTCAACCCACAGGAGGAAATCTAGACTTAATCTTCAAGGTATCCCACATACAAACCAAAAATTACATCGAAACCTCCAGACTAACCTAAGTTTTGATGAACCAATTCCTACCAGGAAGAAATTACATTCAAGACTTTACCCCCGACACTGCCACTTCAAGCAGTCAACAAGACAAAACATAACCAGACAACATAACCTTGGTATACTTCTGCTAATCGCTGCTGCAGCCGCCAGTCGTTGCCTACTAGGGGCTCTTACATACCCGGGCAACGCCGGGCTATGCTGCTAGTATTCATATAAAACAAGAAAAAGTATATGGAGATTGGTTAATAACTTTATTATTAACAACAAACTAATCCTTATTCCTTACAGCTGTTTCAATCAATACTCAGTAAATATTAAGTAAAAATTTAATTTATAAGACCTGAGCCTAATATCTTCAGAAGGAAAAAAAAATCTCCATAAATGTTTTATGTGTATTCATGGAGAGCAGTCTGTTATAATGAATCCATAAACAAATACAGAACATCCCAGGGTATTACAGTTCTATATGGGCATATGGCATAGTGGTTAAGAGTGCAGGCTACTAACCCCAAGATTCCGAGTTTGATTCCAAGCAGCGACTTGAACAACAATAATAATAATAATAATAACATTGAAAAATACCTTAGGAATGAGAACCCAGATTCAAAATTTCCCCAAGACACCTGAAGAAGGCTGGAGGGTTATATCAGCCAAAACGTTGTGTTAACAATAAACAAGATGAGGACAAATATCCATCGAATGTAAATAACATATCCAAGGGTATATTGTTTTTCCCTCTAAAAATATTATACTCAGGTCATATAACTTACATATTTACTTAATATTTACTGAGTATTAATTAAAATAGCTGTAAGGGATGATGATTAATTTGTTGTTTGATAATAAGCAGTTATTAACTTTCAAATCTCCACTTTTTTTCTCTTCTTTTATATATATATGTATAAGTGTGTATGTGGTTGTGTGTGTGTACGTGTATGTGTGTATAACATATACATAACATCATCATTATCATCATTTAACGTCCATTTTCCATGCTGGCATGGGTTGGACAGTTTGACAGAAAAACTGGTCAGCTGAGGAGCTGCACCAGTTTCCAATCTGATTCGGCACGCCAACCATTCCAAGAGTGTAGTGGATGCTTTTCACATGCCACCAGTTTATGTGCCAGTTATGTAACACTGGCACTGGCCATGACTATGATCTCTCTTGGCTTGACAGTTCTTCTCAAGCATGAGGCCCAACATTTGAAGGGTACTTTTTACATGCCACCAGCATGGGTACCAGTTACTCAACACTGGCATCAGTCATGACTACGGTTTCACTTAGTTCAATGGGGATTATGCTGAAAAATAAGCCTCATTTGGTTACATTTCATGAGTATCTTTGTCAGCCTAAGAAAATTTCAGCCTACCTTCACAGCATCCATGTTTCCCTTTAATCATCCTTTCTTACTATTAAAAAAAGGACAAATTAGATAACACAATCCATGTTACACAGTAGCAGAAGAAGTTGGGAGGATTACACCTTTGATCATGGATTTACTCAACCAAGGTGAACTTGTAGTGGTTTATTAGAGTCTACCATACATGTCTACCTTGTTCCCATCAATATATATAGGTGAGCCAACAACTGAGCTTCTAGGTGGTCATTCAATCTGCTATAAATAACAGCCAGAGTCTCATCAACACTCCACCATCTTAATAAAGAGAATATACAGTTCTGATGGCAACACCATATATAATGTGAGATGGGATGGTCAAATGGACATATGTATATACTCAGAACATGAGTATATACACATATATACAATGTAAGATGGGATGAGTTGAAATGTTTTGATCATACATCAACTTAGTTGTAGTTGATCTGGGATTAAGCAGCAACAACCACTTCCAGTGACTTCGAGGGCCACCTCCCAGTGGTGTTGGGCGTCAACAAAGAGCCCTTGACCACAACAAGACCAAAGTTTTTTTTTTTTTCCAAGGTCTGGGGTCTCCCGCCCCTAAGCCCTAGATCATCACCTAATCACCCTTAGCCGTCTTGCTGCTTAACAACAATAACAACAATCACCAAAATCCCCATGCTAACAGTCCCCACCACCACCACCACCATCTTTGCAATAACAGTAACAACAATAATATTATGAATTCAAGTTTAACATTTCGTGGCAGTATTTTTCAATAATACTCACTTCAATATCTTTAGGTTCATCTTCATCTTCATCATCACTTTCACAGCCATCATTAATCTTATAATCATATATTAATCCTGAATCAGGTATTTTAATTTCAATCTGAAAATATAATATAAATATAAATTATTTACAACTATAATTTCTACACACACACACACACCATCATCATCATCAACATCATCATTTAATGTCTATCTTCGTCAATGCATGGGTAGGATGGTTGACAGAAGCCAGCCAGGTAGAAGACTACCTCGGGCTACTGTGTCTGTTTTGGCAGGCTTTTTAAGGTTGGATGCACTTCCTAACGCCAACCACTCCACAGAGATGAATGAGTGCTTTTTACATGACACCAGCACAGGTGAGGTCAACTTTTGGCATGCTTGTTACAGCTGGAGAATGGTAGTTCTCATGTGTACAATACATTGTCACACTATGCAATGTGAGAAAGTGCTCCAGAAAAGTTAACAACGAATCTTTAAAAAAATCTCCCCACCAAAGTTAACAAAGAATTTAACACTTTTACAAACCAAACTGTAAAATTATATTATTAAAAAATTAACTTGATTAGAACTATCAGCGAAGTCATTCTTTTCCTTTTTCAAATACACACATACACACATACATAATGATATATATATATATATTTGTGAGAAATACCTAATGATTTCAAGTACTTGAAGGTGTTCCACTTCATATAATTTACTTTTTAAATTATTCAATAAAAGCTCTCATTCAACATGAGTTCTCATTAACATTTATTTTTTACAGTCAAAAGTTCATTCTGATGTCTTTTTTGTTTCATAATAATCAACTTATGTTTTTATGCTCATAAATTCTGATGGCCAAATTAATTTTCTCCTTTGTCTCATTGGTAAATCTCATTGGTAAATAATATATATAATATACAATGTGTCACCAATATATAGTTAATCTGCTATATGTATTTGCATGTGCACTTATCCCACTATTAGTTATTCTACATCATATATTCCACTATTACCTTTTATACTTACTGAGATGTATCATGCATTCAAATTGGGCCTATTTACTTTTTACATTGCTTGAATGTATTTCTTGATTTAAGCAGAAGACAAAAAAAGAAAAGGAAGAAAAAGAGAAATAATTTAAAATTACAGATTGAAAATTCAGAAGGCCAAAATGTGTTGGTGCCCCCCCCCCCCTTGTCTATACAAATAATATTATTCTTCAGGAACTTTTGCAGTGAAAGTGAATAATGAACCCTATTATGTAGCTTTTGTATGAGAATGTGTTAAGTATGTTGCAAATGTGCAGCTTTTGTATAAACTAAATCTGTTGCCTCTTGAAGATGTATGCAAGCTGTTTATGAGATCATGTACCATATGTAAATATGTATATATAGATGTTTTCGATCTAGCTTGGATTCTTTGCCATCAAGTTTGAATTCTTTGCAATCAAATTTAAATTTTTCAATTGGTGCTCAAGCCTTGAAAAACAAAAAAGAGTTAAACTACATCAGCCGTAAAGGAATACATGTCTGTCTTATCTAACTGGTCCAGTAGAGCCCACCAATTGATATCTGAAAAGTTCGATAAAATAACTCATGAACACTGCGATAGCTTCTACCAAAAGATGCTCCGTTATGTCGACCAGTCTGAACAAGGGGAGATAATAGAAAAAGAATCATTTGTTTATGATCTTCCCTTGTTCAGACTGGTCGACGACGTAACTATGTTGCATCTTTTGGTAGAAGCTATCGCAGTGTTCATGAGTTATTTCACCGAACTTTTCAGATATCAATTGGTGGGCTCTACTGGATGAGTTAGATAAAATAGACATGTATTCTTTTATGGCTGATATAGTTTAGCTCTCTTTTTTTTCAAGGCTTGAGCTCCAATTGAAAAATTCAAATTTGATTGCAAAGAATCCAAACTAGATCGAAAACATCTATAATTTAATTTGATTATTTCCCTATAAGCAACTTTCAACATGTGCACCTTTCAACAATACCTCCTTACATTGGGTACAGTTAGGAGCTCCAAACTTACACCTTTTCTGCATATCAAAGTCCATGTCACTGCAGTTCTGTTCTCTTTTCTACATGCTTACACCTAATTCACTGCAAAGTTTACCTGAAGGCCTCTCACTTTTAGATTTCCCTTTCGTGCCTGGAATTTCTTCTCTTATACGTCTATAGATTCAGGTATAAGAACTAGATCATCTGGGTATCGAAGTTCCTAATAGTATCAGGTCTCAAACTATCTTGTGTTGGCTTGAAAGACTATGATGAATAGGTGGGACTGAGGACTGAACCTTGCTCAATTCGTCACTGAACTCAATCTTGACTCTTACATCTTTGCATTTAGCTTGTACAACCCTCACAAGCCATCCCTCTACACCTAGTTTCCTTAATGCCTATGCCCAGATTATAGAGCATGACACCTTGTGAAATGCTTCCTTCAAGTCAACAATAGCAGATATAATATTTTATATTTAACCAAGTATTTCTCCTGCAAATGTTTCACCAAAAAGTTTAGATTTTTGGCACCTCTCTTTGGGGCATAAAACTGAACTACATTTCTCTGAGGTTAACTCTAACCTTGACCCATTGCACAGTAATCCTTTTCTTGACCTTCAATCCTAAGCCAGGAACTCGATGCCCCTAAATTTCTTTCTCTCTCATGCATCTCTTTTGTCCTTGTAACAGTCTACAATGATACTATCATGTCAATCGTTGGAGAGGATACTTTTTGCATTACTTAGTAAATTGCTCAAGAGCGTATCATATATGCTATTTTGCAAGATATTTTGAGTAATTAAGATAAAAACTAAAATTATGTTTTACCTCATTAATATTCATTTGTTCTCTAATCCATTCTGAAAACTTAACTCGGCCATCATGGTCACATGTTGCTCCAATAGTCCAGATCATGCAGAAGAAAAACCAAGGTTCAATCAGCTGCTTTAAAAAATTGAGATATTCTGGGGGTTTGGTCTTTGGATCCTGCAACAAAATTCATAGAATAACTGTACAAGGTAGACTAGCAAAATCAACAGTTATGGCATTAAAAGAAAGAATAACATCTATATTGTATTACAATTATCTTGTTGACTTAGAACACAAGATTTAACTCTTCTTTCAACTTTCTATTAAACTGATAGTAATTTATACCCCAGGATTATATAAATAATTGAAGCCATCTTGGTATTCAGGCCAAATAAAAATTTTCTCAGTAAATGTGTGTAGTATCACCTGGAAGCCAGAATATCAACAGCAAGATACATTCACAGCAATTGATAATACATCTGAATCACCTTAATTGGAAACAAGCATAATTATTTTTTCATTCCCTTATTCCTTTTTCCCATTATTTACTAAATACTTTGCAGACAACTTTACAGAATTCTGTGATAAAGTAAATGACATGATATTAAATACTGAATAAATAAGCAGTTGATCGAGAAAGAGTTGCAATAAAATATTACAGTAAATGAGTAAAAGCGTTCCTTACATCCAAGCGGAATGGTTCAAAATGGCAATTGAGAAGTTTAAAGAAACTAAATGTCAGGTTACTGTCAACTGTGGAAACAATTTCTTTCATATTCTCTCTTAAGAAATTTATTGCTGGCTTTAAATAGAAGATCATGGAATATATTAATTAAACTTGTCAACACTTCATGTCTGCACATTAAGACAGATAGGTGTCCATCATTCATTTAATTAAAACGTTACTTTACAACGCTAGCATATCTAGAACAATTCATAAAAAATTCAATATTTGTACACAGTTTATTTAAAATGTCTATAAGTGATCATTGAAATTGCTAGAAAATTCAGACAAATCAAAAGAGATTCCATAAAGTAAAATTGTTAGAGATCAAATAATAAAAAAGTCATTCATGAGATAGATTGCTAAACAGCACTCAACTGCTCATGTGATCAAGAGTTAAAGGCTCAGATGTCACATATGGTGACACCAACCAAGCGAGGGCCTTCTACCTGCATCTGAAAACAAATTAAGAAAGACTTACACTACAACTTCAACAACATTGATGTAACAGCATCATCAAAACAAGCAGTCACCCAAACCACTGCAATTAGAATTACTGACAACAAGAAAGTAATAGATGAAAGCCTTGGGAGACAAGACCATGGCCATAGCAAAGTGTCATCAGGAGCAGGAAGAAGAAGAAAATGACATTGTTGGTTGTGTTATTAGCAAAATGTTGATGGAAAACCAGAGAACCAATAACCACCACCACTACCATCAAAACAGCAGCATAACCAAAGCAATCACATCATCAATATATGTAGCAACCAAAACATAAATAATAACATAAAAACTCCTCAATGCAAATGCTGAGTTGAAGGCAGATGCAAAACACAATGAGATAAATAAGTGGTGGGTACTGACAAGTTTTTCAAAATGGTGACAAAGGATAAACTTACGATGAAAACTACATCAAAGCACCATAGAGACATATTGAAACGGTTGTCAGAGGAGATGTCAGACTTTCCAATCAAGATAGCCAATACAATGCAGCAAAGAAGCTTTCTGATGAATTTCAAAGACTAGATTGCTCAGTCCAGTTTTGAAAGTTCACCAAAGATTGGAGTGGATTAAAAGCCTCTTCTATTTTTCTTTCACCAAACATTCCTGTACAGAAATAGATTGCATAAATACTCATAGCCTCGGGTCAGCTGATGAGTATGGCCACTTTCTCTTAATGAATTCAAGTCTCAGACAATAGATATGGTAAATGTCAATAAAATTTCTGAAGTGAATATATTCAGGATTCCATGGGTGACAACGAGATGTACACTTTGTTCAGTCAATGTGGATGAAGTGGTATGGCTGTGTTGTTTTTGGAAGAGCCTAGGTCTGGAGGTAAAGACACTAATCCTGAACCCATATGGTATGTTGGTAGTATGGGGAGTGAGCGGTAATGAAAGTAGTGTGTTAACATTTGTTGATATTTAAGCAGGAATTGGAGCTGGACAGCAGATTTTTCTAGGCCCCTAAAAGCATTTTTAGGAGCACTCCAGTCACTAGTATCTGCAGGTTGCTGGAATTGTATTGTTAAAAAAATAGGGGTTTGCAAAATCCTTGAAAATCTAATCACAGAGTCTCAACTATTTTTCATGTAACAACTGGTTGGTGTGAATGAGCCAAGGTGGACTTGGACAAACTACAACAGATCATCAAGGTCATAACTAGGAAATTGTTTGTTTAATCAATTTCTTCAACTCACATTTCAACATATAGACCTGGATACTAGAAACTGAATGCACCATTCCTGTCATGTAAAAATAAACAATGACTGGAGGCGTACATGGAGGCTATGGCTATGGTTCCCACAACGAGGAGGGAACCAGGCTGCTGGAGTTCTGCGATGCAAATAATCTTATGATTTGCAACACTAACTTCAGGAAACCTACCAGCCACCTAGTCACCTACCAATCAGGCCAACATACCAGCCAAATTGACTACATCCTTGCCAGGCAAAGGGAGAGATGGCTGCTTATAAATGCCAAAACCTTCCCAGGCGAAGAATGTACCCCACAACATAGACTGGTAGTTAGTGACTTTAGGATCAGGACTAGGAGGACAACCAGAAGATGACCAACATGGAGAAGAAGGATCTGGAAGCTTAAAGATCCTGCGAATGGACAGAGATTTAAGGACATGCTACTTGAAGCCTTTGACGAAGTAGAAGGGGATAGAGTATCACATGGGGTAGAAGGCAACTGGACGTTTCTAAGGGACAACATACTGAGAGCCACTGACCAGATCTGTGGCTGGTGCAAAGTCCCCTCTCGTCCCAAGGTAACGTGGTGGTGGAACAGTGTTGTAGACAGGGCTATTAGAGAAAAGAGACAGACTTGGAAGGACTGGAAGAATGGTGGTGGCAGGGAATTGTATCAGACTGCCAAAAGGGAAGCTAGGAGACAAGTCTATCTAGCCAGAAGGGAAGCAGATAAGAAAAAATTTGCCAATGTTCTGTGCCATGAGGACCAAAGACTGGAGGTGTTTCGCATTGCAAGACAGTGTGTGAGAGAGAATTGTGATGTGGTAGGAGAGAAGTGTGTTTGCATGAAAGATGGTTCACTTGCGCTAAATGAGGATGCAAAGAGAGAGGTTTGGAGACACCACTATGAAAGGTTGCTGAATAAAGAAAATGAATGGGATAAAGAGAGTCTGCCGAATGTTGACCCAACAGAGGGACCAGCTATCCGAGTTGACAGTTCCTTGGTAGTTAAGGCAATTAGAAGCATGAAAACAGGGAAAGCCCCAGGCCCATCAGGAATTACTGCAGAGATGCTCAAAATATCTGGTAGTGTCGGCTATAGCCTAGTCACCCGTATAGTTAATCAGGTGATACACAAAGGAGTCATACCCAATGACTGGTGTAGCAGCATAATAGTCAACTGCTACAAATGTAAAGGTGACGCCCTAGATACAAATAATTACAGAGGTATCAAGCTGTTGGATCAGGTGATGAAGGTTACGGAGAGGGTCATAGCCCAACTAATTAGAGAGAGAGAGTTAGTTTAGATGAGATGCAGTTTGGGTTCATGCCAGGTAAAAGTACCACTGATGCTATATTCCTGGTAAGGCAGCTGCAGGAGAAATACCTAGCCAAAGATAAGCCCCTGTACTTGGCTTTTGTTGACATGGAGAAAGCCTTCGACAGGGTCCCCCGATCTCTTATCTGGTGGTCAATGAGGAAACTAGGGATAGATGAATGGTTAGTGAGAGCTCTGCGAGCCATGTACAGGGATGCTGTAAGTAAGGTGAGGGTTGGCAACGAGTACAGTGAAGATTTCCGTGTAGAGGTAGGGGTCCACCAAGGCTCAGCCCTCAGCCCCCTCCTATTTATCATAGTCCTCTAGGCAATAACGGAGCAATTCAAGACAGGTTGCCCCTGGGAGCTCCTCTATGCTGATGACCTTGCTCTAATTGTTGAGTCACTATCAGAACTGGAGGAGAAGTTTCAAGTGTGGAAGCAAGGATTAGAATCGAAGGGCCTTAGAGTCAATCTAGCTAAAACCAAAGTCCTAATAAGTAGGAAGGTAGACAAATCACAAACGCCTTCAGGTAGATGGCCCTGCTCGATCTGTAGAAAAGGTGTAGGTAGAAACTCTATAAGATGCACCAAGTGTAAGCTATGGACACATAAGAGGTGCAGCAATGTCAAAGGAAGGCTAACTAGGAAGATGGTTTTTGTATGTGGCAGATGCTCAGGAACAATAAACACTGAAAATGCTCTGAGACCAACTTCTGTCACTTTCCAGGGAGAAAAACTAGAAATGGTTGATAGCTTCCGTTACCTAGGTGACCAAGTCAGCAGCGGGGGCGGGTGTGCTGAAAGTGTAACTGCTAGAGTAAGAATAGCTTGGGCAAAGTTCAGAGAGCTCTTACCTCTGCTGGTGACAAAAGGCCTCTCGCTCAGAGTAAAAGGCAGACTGCATGACGTGTGTTTACGAACAGCCATGCTACATGGCAGTGAAACATGGGCCGTAACTGCTGAGGATATGCATAAGCTCGCAAGAAATGAAGCCAGTATGCTCCGATGGATGTGTAATGTCAGTGTTCATACTCGACAGAGTATAAGTACCTTGAGAGAAAAGCTGGACCTAAGAAGCATCAGATGTGGTGTGCAAGAGAGACGTTTGCACTGGTATGGGCATGTGGCGAGAATGGATGAAGATAGTTATGTGAAAAAGTACCACACCCTAGCAGTTGAGAGAACCTGTGGAAGAGGCAGATCCAGGAAAACCTGGGACAAGGTGGTGAAGCACGACCTTTGAACTTTAGGTCTCACTGAGGAAATGACTAGAGACCGAGACCTCTGGAAGTGTGCTGTGCGCGAGAAGACCCGGCAGGACAAGTGAGTCTATAACCCGTGGCCTTCTACATGGGATGGAGCCAGCCTACGTATGCATACCTTCCCTTCTTGGGACACAAAACTCTACTTGTGAAGAAGTGTTGAGGCAAGTGAGGATCAGAATCAGAATCAGAATCGAAATCGATCAATGGAAATGCAGCTGAGTTACCAGTGCCGGTGGCACGTAAGAAAACCATCCAAACGTGGCCGTTGCCAGCACCACCCCGACTGGCCTTGTGCCGGTGGCATGTAAAAAGCACCATCCGTTCGTGGCTGTTGCCAGCCTCACCTGGCCCCTGTGCCAGTGGAACATAAAAAGCACCATCCGATCGTGGCCGTTTGCCAGACTCATCTGGCACCTGTGCCGGTGGCACGTAAAAAGCACCCACTACACTCATGGAGTGGTTGGCATTAGGAAGGGCATCCAGCCGTAGAAACATTGCCAGATGAAACTGGGCCTGGTGCAGCCTTCTGGCTTCCCAGACCACCCTAGTTGAACCGTCCAACCCATGCTAGCATGGAAAGCAGGCGCTAAACGATGATGATGATGATTGCTTGGAATCGAACTTGGTATCTTGGGGTTAGTAGCCCACACTCTTAACCACTACCCCATATGCCCATGGGCTATTATGGAGTGAATTTTAGGGCTTATAAATCTAATATTTTCCTGTCTTTCCTTAATACCAGTTCCCATATGCTGCTCATATCTGCACTCGGTCTGCTTAGGAGGTTGTTGTGTCCTAGCATATGTGCTGCTTCTTTTAGTTTTCGTATTTTCCAGTGGTGTTCTCTGTCTATTATTTTAACTTATCCCACAGGGGAAGGTGATCTCCATTTTTCCATACATCATCAGCTATACCCAATTTATTAGTATCTCCTAGTATCACAGCTTTGCGATGTTTGTCTACCCTTACTTTGAGGGGGCAGCATGTTTCACCTTTGTATAACCTACCACAGCTGCAACAACAATAATAATAATAATAATAATAATAATATAATAATAATAATAATAATAACAACAACAACAACAACAACAACATCAAAAAATACCTTAGGAATGAGAACCCAGGTTCGAATTTTCCCCAAGACACCCGAAGAAGGCTGGAGAGTATATCAGCCGAAACATTGTGTTAACAACAAACAAGATGAGGACAACTATCTGTTGAATGTAAATAATGTAAAATAATATAAAATTGATAAGGCTTATCAAAAACACAGTAATAAATTACAGAAGATTGAAGGAGAAACTAGTTAACCAATTAACAGAGATAATTAGGAAAAGACATAGCAGCCTATATATTTGCAATGAAAGTAGTTCTTGATGCTGGAAGCATTGAATGGTTGCGTAAAGAGGAAAAATCACGGGGTTTAGATGGTTGGTCTTATGAAGTCTAAGTCCATATGCAAGGCATGTTTACTATAGTGTTGGCAGAAAACTGTCACCATTGACAGTAGACTGACTCTCATGATAGTCTGGGTACATTTCCAGTAAGGTGAGCCAAAGAACATTGAGGATATTGGGGAAGGATGTAAGTACAAGGAGCAGCATTATCAATAACTTTAGGCCAATAACTGTGTTGAAATGAAAATTTTAGGGAAAGTAATCCCAAAGAGGTGGTGTATGTCATCAGTGGTTCAGATAGAAGAAAACAAATCAGGACAATTTCCAGCAGATCTATACAACACCATCTATTTCATTACAAACTGATGATTAATACACTTGCTGTTGATGGAACACAGGTCATCATCATCATCATTGTTTAACGTCCGTTTTCCATGCCAGCATGGGTTGGATGGTTCAACAGGGGTCTGGGAAGCCAGGAGGCTGCACCAGGTTCCAGTCTGATCTGGCAGTGTTTCTACAGCTGGATGCTCCTCCTAATGCCAATCACTCCGAGAGTGTAGTGGGTGCTTTTTACGTGCCAGGTGAGGCTGGCAAGGGCTATGATTGGTTGGTGCTTTTTACATGCCACCAGCATGGAACCCAGTCAAGGCGGCGCTGGCATCGGCCACATTTGGATGGTGCTTTTTACGTGCCATCGGCACAGGGATCACAACTACAATTTCCATTGATTTTTGATGTTGATGTACTTGACTCAATAGGTCTCCTCAGCACAGGGTTGAAACGGTATTTCTTTACTTGCCACCTGTATAGGAAAGCCTTTGACAGAGCTAACCGTCACTTCTTAGCAACTGCCCAGTTTCACATTTCTGTGGCATCTGCTTGGGGATCAAATTAAATGGTTTTTCAACCGAAGGCCATGTGACCCTTGGGGGTTGCCTCTACAGAAGATTATGCCATTAAAATCTATGTGCAATAAATTGGTTATAATTCTACAATACACACAAAATTTTGATAATTTTTTTAATACAATTTTTAATAATATTTAATTATAAAAATATAATAAGAGTTTTTAAAACACTGAATAGCTATGGACTCCACCTGAGCAAAACGGGATTTAAAATTTTTTTTTTTTAAATATAACATTATTATTATTATAGTTGACAAAATGTCTAACAGAAGTTTGGTAAAATCTCATATTCATAAGAGCAGCATAAGCAAAATATTTTTACTATTGGTCTGAGATTCAAGCTCTGATTAAGTATAAATCAAAAGTAGAAAATTCTCTCAAATAATGATGGGGTGTGTTGCAAGCCTTCCAATTTCATATTTAACAAAAACATTCTTACCTTTAATAATAGATCAAAAAGTTCTGCCAATCTTTCTTTAAAGGGTTGAATGGATGGTGGTATACTATTTAACCAGCATTCTACAAAAGGATTCAGTCCTAAAATACTAGGTTCTAAATATACCATGCCACATCGACTGACAGTTGCAGGTGAAGCAACTGCAAGATCCTGAACTTCAAACATCATTGTCATGCACTGAATTAGAAAGTAAGAAATCCATTAAAATATCTTCTCTGAAAAACAGCAACGTGAACAACACTTTACTGATTAATCTGCTGAGGAATATCATTATTTCATTTGTGTCAAAGGAACAAGAAGCACAACTTTACCTCTTCCAACTTGATGATCTCACCACTACTCAGACACAGTTTTTTATTGTCATCTAGAACAGTGTTCATGTTTTCAATCCAAACTGCATCTACAGGTCCATCAAATACGTACCATTTCTTATCATTATTCTGACTTCCTATAGAGGCACGTATCAAGGAGGATAGTATACCATCAGTCCTAGAAAATAATATTAAGGCAATACTTTCAGTTTCAAGTAGGGATGACAATATTACAAATCTTTTACTCTTGTTGAAATCTATACTGAAGGATATAACCCTTTGAGTGTAATTATTTTTTTTATAATCTATTGCATTCTTTATTGTAAAAACTGGTACTAAGTACATGGTTTTCTTATGATACAAACCACCGAAACATTAGTTCAGCTCTTACTGTCACTAATGCAAACTGTTGTACCACTCAACTATACCCTTACGTAGTACAACAGTAATATTCTGCTGAGCAAAACTTTGTAACAGTGTCAAAGTAGTAACATGCATGCACAACTATGGTACAGTGAAGTTACAGCTATGGTACAGGGAATCTTTTATAGCAACCCCATTTGTAAAATTTGAAATTAAGCTTTCTTTTCATAACGAGAATATGTTTCATCCCAATCAGTTAATGACTATTTACAAGCTGAATTAAAACCTAAATTATTCACAAATCTCATACTATGCTATTCAGTGGCAGCTCATGTATAGGCACTGTGGAACTGCAGCACTCCCTATTTCCACTCGATATTATCAATAATATTCAATATAATGAATTCTTTTTGCTTTAATTCTTTCTTAATACTTGTACATTATATAATCCTTAAGCTTAAGGTCAGTAGCCGTCCCCTAGTTTATGAAAAAAATACAAAAATCCTTGTATAGAACTGTGCACATCACAGCTCCAGCGATGCAGTGTTTGGCTGTTGTGTGCAGGCTTACATGTCTGAGATAGGAAGCTGCACACTAGGGGGAGAGAGCACTGTGCTTCACGCAGTGCCCACCCTGGTGTGCTGGTGAAGGGTAGTGTTTCTTTTTGACTCTGCGTGTGTTGTACGTAAAAACATGTTTATATTCTTGAATGTGATAAAGTGTAGAATTAGATTTATTTTCCTGCTTCCAGGTACAGTGTTACTGCCAAGATTTGAAAAATAGGGCAGATTTTCCCCCTTATTTTATAATTTAGGGGGCGATTTTTGAAAAACAATGGGAACTATGTAGTGGAGTTCAGTGAAGAAATTAAATACACTATCCAGCAGTGGCTAAAATGTGAACCAATCAAGTTTATGTATAAATTTTCTCTTTATATGTTTGTTTCCTTTTACACAATATTAAAACAACTAAAAATTTTCTGAAGCAGCCCCCCCACCATCTTAATTTTATCTACACGCTGCCACTGATGCTATTGGTATGTAAGCAAACTGCTTAGACCTCATCCAAAAAGAGGATCATTTAGCTGATTGGCAAAGATTTAGCCATCAACATATTTCAAGCATTAGTACAGAGGCACCGTCTCTTCTCTCTGCTTCTTCTGCATTACAGAAACTTCAACCAGCCTCCTGCAATAACATCCTCCCAGACACATTTATTCAATGACACACCTGTTGCTTATTCTCTTCAGATCCCTATTTAAGTTTCATCTGCCAGATTCTATGCTCAATATCTCCCCTTTATTTCTTCTTCAGAACTGATACTCACTACAATTGCAAGAAACTCACTATTCTAGGAGGACTTGGTACAATGATCCTGTGTACAACATTTCATCTACTCACTAATTAACAAAAAAGGAAACTACTCTTCTACAAATAGGACATTGCATACTCAACTTATTCAGGTGTTAGCCTTGTATGTTTCATGTTAGAAGGGCAGAAATAAATAAAAAAACATGCAGTTATCATAGACTTGTGCTTTTATTGAACATGTGACAGGAGTAAATATATAAGTATTTTAACAGGGGTTAATAAAAGCTGCAGTAGTGTGGCACAACATAATTCAGAGTTTACAAGAATAGTCCATTGGATGAGGAATTTTAGCAATAGTAGTTTTAGTTATAAACTTGGTGAAAATAGGTTAATTTATACTGCAATTTTATCAATATCTAATACTATGATATAACTGTAAATAAAATGTTCAAAATTAAATGAGAAAATAATACAATTACCATTCATGTGTTAGAAGATCAAATTCACCGTATAACTGACCCATTGTTATAGACTTAGGATTTAACACAAAAGTTTGGACTTTCTCAAAAGGTTCTCCTGATGGTGACATTTCTCCTTTCAATGATGTTATGGCAAATTTCAGTACTTCATAACACTGAAACATAGAATATTTTAAATACTCATATAACATCAGCCTTCATTATAAGCATAGATTGTATCATTTGACAGGATAGAAGAGTTCTGAAGTACTGTGTGAAGCTGCAATGTCTGCTTTGATAGGATCCTTAAGGTTGGATGCCCTTCCTTATACCAACCAGAATGTACCAGGTAATCTTTATCATGGTTTTGTCACTATTTTCTACATAAGGCTGAACATCCTTTGGTCAGTCTTCACTATTTCATTTCATGCTTTCTTGGTTTTCCTTTTTCCAAAGGAAAGCTATCTACTGCCTTTAGAAAATCTCCTGAGAATTACAGAAAATCTATTGCCCAAATGCTTTAGGTGTTTATTGTTCCTGTGCATCTCCCATAAATAGTGTCTATTCTTTGTGTTAAACTTTGAGTGATTCCACTGTGATATCTTGTATGTCCATTATTTGCATTGGGTCCATCGTATGGAATTTCTACCCATGCCTTTTCCTCAAGGCCATTTTTCTGATGAGAATAGTATCCCATCTGTTTTCCTGCTTATTAAAACTTTGGTCTTTACTAAATCTATTTTAAGGTCCTTTGAATCCAGGCTTTGCTTCTACACTAGAAATTTCTTTTCTAATTCTATTACAGATTCAGTTACAAGAATAAGGTCATCAACAAAGAAGAGTCCACATGGAAACCCAGTCTTAAACTCCTCAGTTATGGCTTGGAAAATTATGATAGATACGAGCAGATTGATAACCAAGCCCTCATGAACTCTTACTTGCACTCGAAATTTGCTAACTTTCACCTTACTGACAACCCCACTGTACATGACTTGAACAGCTCTCACCAGCCATTCATCTATACCGAGCTGCCACCTTCACCACCAGATTAAGGAGCAAGGGTCTCTGTCAAAGGTTCTTACTAACAAATGTCAAATACAGTGGTTTACTTTTGGCTAGATACTTTCCTGAAGTTACCTACTAGAAAACAGGGATCGGTAGGACTTCTCTCTGGTACAAAACCAAACTGCATTTCATCTAGGTTCCTCCTAATTCTTCGAGCTGTAACTCTTCTTGTCACTTTCTTAACCTGGTGCAGCAATTTGATACCTCGGTAATTGCTTCTCTCAAAGGCATCTCTCTTGGGTATGATACCTTTCTGTGCAACTTGACTGACTATACAGGTAACTAGGACATATCCTACATTGCCAGATATTTTAAGCATCTCAACAGTAATTTCTGGTGAACTAGGGGCTTTTCCGGTCTTCATATTTTTAATTGCTTTATATATATATATTAAACTGTTGTCAATTTGGATAGCTGTTGGGTGTAGGTTGAGAAAACCCTTAAGTGTAGATAAACCATTACTACATACTTCTCTCCTACATCTCAAATCTCTCTTTCGCTTTCTCTCTCTCTGATACACTGTCTTACAATCTAGCACACGTAATGCCTCTGATCCTCACACTGTAGAACCTCTCCTTTATTTCTTCTCCTCTGGATAAATAGACCTGTTGCACAGCCTCCATTCTAGTTACCTGATATAATTATTTGTTATCTTCATTTATATATGTGTGTAGGGTGTGCATGTATGTGTGTATGTGTGTAGGGTGTGCATGTATGTGTGTATGTGTGCAGTGTGTGAGTGCATGTATGTGTGTGTGTGTGTGTGTGTGTATACATATCATCATCACCATCATCCTTGTCATCATCATTATTTTAACATCTGTTTTGTCTCCACGCTTGCATGGGTCAGATGTGAGTATGCTGGGGCAGAATTTTCTTTAGTCAGATAAATTCCTGGTGACTCCTACAACCAACTGGTACGGGGACAGTGTTGACTGTAGGGATGGAACCTCAATGAATCAAGTGTGTTATGAACACACATTGTTTGAAAAGATGAAATATTACAGCAATTAGCATATTCACATTCAAATCTGCCTGAATGTATCAAAAAGGAATATGCATCTCAGTGTTTTGATTCTCATTATTCACACAGGATTATTTATACTACATATATATATATATATATATATATATATATATATAATCAAAATAAGCAACAAGGATATCCAAGGTAGTGTAGTACGATTGTTTCATGCTACTTCATTTTATTAAACACTAAGTATTACATCAGTTTTAAAATGTCCAGCAATCTTCAGCCACATATAGATTTTTTAATTAAATGGACAATGCACATTTTTATACTTATTTCATTTGCCAACATTACAAAATTCTATATGTGGCTGAAGATTGCTTGACATTTTAAAACTGATGTAATACTTACAGTGTTTAATAAAATGAAGTAGCATGAAATGATTGTACTACACTACCTTGGATATCCTTATTGCTTATTTTGATATATATATATATATATATATTTTTATAAAATTTATGAATAAATGAAAGAATGGAGTTGAACAACAAATTAACAAATTTCCTTTATTTTCGACATATGTTTCGAAGGCTGCATATTCTTAATTGTGAAGGAATAAGGAGTACATTATGCCACTTTCTCATCAGGAAAAACAAGGAATTTATGTCAACATCAAGATTCACAAAAACTTATAGATGACTGCTCTCATGGAGCGCATAGCGATAATTCAACTCCATTCTTTCATTTATTCATAAATTTTATAAAAATACACACAAATTTCCACATGAAAACACGTAGTCTCTGCCCTAGGCACGTAACTTCAACCGTGTTATTTCTGATGTGAATTTGCTACCCAGGTATCGGTTAAACGAATTATCCATAAAAAGATATTTCATTTTTCTACTCAAATATATATATATATATCTCATCATCCTTTGATTTATGTATGTGTGTGTTTGTGTAATTGTGTGTGCATGTACACACACATACATATATATATATATATATATATATATATATATATATATATATCAGCCACAGTGCATCACACCTCACTAACAACAGACCTAAATCAGTGAAATATTGAATAAGTAACTGAAAAATGTTTTCTCGACCCAACTGGAACAGATGTATGTAACACAAGCAAGCTAAGTTCTTTAACATCACAGCTCTATAAAAGGAAGTGGCAACCACCAATTATTTCAACAAAAAGGAGGGAAATGAAATACTGGCCATATGACAGAGCAGGAATTGAAGCTGCTTTTGTGGAGAACATATGTTCTTTACAGCCTGGACACAACTACAGCCACCAAACTGTATTAGCCTAAAAGCAGCTATAGAAACAATCCAACAATGTTTCACAAAGAAGATTGTCTCATTGCAATAGCTGCTAAACTATTGAGAGAGGTTGAAAGCATTAAAACTCTATTTACTGGAGAAAAGATGGGAAAAAGATGCAATTACATGGAAGATTTTTGACATGTTCATGCCACACTTTGGTGCTGAGAGCTATACTAATTGCTGAACTAGTTGTCACTTCACAGTGCTGAATGAACCACTTTCCCTATTGAAAATCAAGACGACATACTGCATGTCTTGAGTTCAGTGGCTCACATGGAGTGGATATAAATATACTCAAGAAGTACTTGGATACTCTACTATCTATGATTCCAGATGGCAAGAAACCATAGCAAGAAATACAACTGAGGCCTCAAAATCCCTCACTCAATTTCAATTACATAGGATGGAACTAAAAAAAAAAAAGAAAACAAAAACGTGTGTGCCTATGAACTGCATCAGGGACCAGATCACAGAGAGTGCAATGAATATTTTGATACAATATAGTGAAGGATTAAGTTAACAGTTTTTGTGTATTTATGAACAGCTAACATTGTGTTGCTCATGGAGTAATTACTCTGCGCATACACACCTACATGGCTCAGATGGAATTTGTTGAGGCAGATTTTCTATGGCTAAATGTCCTTCCTGTTATCAACCCTCATTTGTTTTCAAGCAAGGTAATATTTACCTACTAGCTGACGTACCCAGTAATTCCCGGGAAAGCAGGGCTTGTCCCTTGGTTCCAGTTTCATAATTGAGAGAAAGAGAGCAAACACTACAAAATAGTTTCAATCTCTAGAATACTGTTATTTCTCATATTAAACATTATTGAATCATTCATGAAATATTTTACCAGAGAGATAACAAATCTATTATTACCTGTTCACATATTCCCATAATTCTACGATTTTTTTCAAGAAAATATTTCCAGATAACTTACCTTTGTTTTACCCGAGCCAGTTGGTCCTACAAGCATCAGACCATGGCGAACCACTGTTGTTTCATAAAGTTGGATACATTTGTGGATAAAACCTTTCAATAAAACCACAAAAGAAAAAAAACAAGTTTTTAAAATGTTGTATTTTGGGGTTCTTTTATTTGTTTCAGTCATTTGACTGCGGCCATGCTGGAGCACTGCCTTTAGTCGAACAAATTGACCCCCAGGACTTATTCTATCAGTCTTTTTGGCTGAACCGCTAAGTTACATGGATCTAAACACACCAGCATCAATTGTCAAATGATGGTGGAGGGACAAACACAGACACACAAATACACACACATTACATACATACATACATACATATATATATATATATACACATCACACACACACACACACACACACACACACATACGACAGGCTTCTTTCAGTTTCTGTCTACCAAATCCACTCACAAGGCTTTGGTTGGTCCAAGGCTCTAGTAGAAGATGCTTGCCCAAGGTACCACACAGTGAGACTGGACCCAAAACCATGTGGTTGGTAAGCAAGCTACTTACAACACAGCCACTCCTATGCCTATGGTCATTTATTTTTCTTTTATGCCAAATAAACACACGCACTATATATTTTTTCTTTGCTCATTTATTACTGTTCTTACTTTATTATTTTAATTTCTGTCCATTGTCTGGAAATCTTTCCTCACACCTCTGTGACCTCTTCAGTGACACGCTTCATTTCTGTTTGTGCTATTGCTTCACGTACACCATTCTGTTCTTCTAAGATTTGTATCTTTATGTGCACATACATTTGTGTCCTTGTGTGTGTGTGTGTGGGGGGGGGGTATGCTTGTCTGTGTATCATGGCTTTTAGCAGCAGTGTGGCCTTCCCCTAGGTCCCATCCTCTCACCCCATTGTGCAGCTGCTGTCCTAAGACCCGAAAATAAAAAAGGAAATGGTAGTTGTTGTTGTTCTTGTCCTCTTTGGCATCAATGCTGCTGATAATAGTTGTATTGTTGACATTGTTAGAACTGTCCATGAAATCTCTCATGTGTGTGTTTGTGTGTGTGTGTTTATGGGTTTGCTTTTTATGTAGTATGTATCCAAGCCCTTTATATAGTTTTATTATTTTTTTTATCTATTTCTGTGGATATGTGACAGATATATTTACAGATTTATTTATGTATTTATATATTTATTTATTTACTTATTATTATTTCTTCCCTCTATTTTTATACATCTCTATTTCTCATATGTATCACAGTTAAGTGCCTATATGTCTGTTGTGTGTGTATTGCCCTGTATGTTTCTGTGTATTATCTATGGTTTATGTATTTATTTCTATTATACTTTTTTCCCCTCTCTCTTCTCATCCCAACTGTCTTTAGTTATGTGCTGTGGTGGTGAGGGTTACTGTTCCATTCGTGTTTTTTATTGAAACTCAGTCTGTCTACTATTATGTGTGTAGCTTCTGTGATCAGTCTAAATGTCATGTCAGTTCTATATGTCAATAGTACTTTAACCTTTGTGCTATTAATCAAACCTCTATGTTCTACCTGAGCATACTGGTAGAGCACTGATGAGCTTTTCCCTTCTTTGAGCTCTTGCCAGTGTTCATTTATACACTCTCCTATGCTGCATGAAGTCTCTCCAATTTAGGCAGTTGTTGTGTTTTTGCACCATCCTAAGTACATCGTAAGCTATACACTACATTCCTAACCTTACAGTTAACCTGTGGGTTCATCCTACAAACAACACAGTTGTACACTGTACAGGGGGACTTATCAAAGGGATAGGTATTGCAGATCAGGGATTTTAAAGAGAAGAGAAACGGGGAGAGGAAGAGAAGGAGAAAGAGGAAGCAAAAGAGGAAGTGGAAGACAGAGGGGAAGCAGAAGGGAAAGTGGAAGCAGAAGAGAGAGAGGAAGTGAAAGAGGAAGCAAAAGAGAGGGGAAGATGAAGAGGAGGAATATCTCATTATGTAAAATGTATTACATACCAGGTACAGCTTTAAGATTGAATTTTCTACATGCTTTCTTCAGTGCTGTATCCAATGATCCATAATCAATTGGTTCTTCCCTTTATATTTAAAAGAATAAATTATTTTGACAATTTATACATTATTGAACTTTCAATTCTCAATAGATATAAACCATATATTCTAAATGAGACATAATGGTTACAGAAAAGAGTATTTTGCTGAGGAATACCAAAACCATCTGTTTTGTATTCTCTGTTAATGTTTAGTAAAATAAATTTAAATGCGATTTAATCCAAAGACTATTAATTTGGCACTAAAAATTTATAAGTAAACCCTCAGTAATAATGTTGCAAAGATGTTGTTAGACAAAGACAGTAACTTACTTAGTGTTAGGAAACAGATCTGAAACGATTCCATTGAATAATTTCAAATCATCAACCAGAAATTTAGGAACATTAACATCTTGTATCGCTCTCAATGTGATTAGATCCTTTGGACAAAGAATAGAAAATATTCCAAATACAATTAAAGGATAAATTTGTCATCAGATATTCTTTACTTTATCATTTCCTAATTAGGCAAACAGAAAAAGGTAAAACAGTAAGTTATTTTAGTAAAGAGGTCAAATTTGATATTACTTTAAAGCCTCCCAAGCATTAATTTATCTTTCACTTGTTTCTGTGGCCATGCTGGGGCATCGCCTTGATGCTATAAAACACATATGGTGAAATAAACTGGAAAAGTTCATTTGTATAAAACTATAGAATGTTTCTGATGTTTTATTTCATGTTGTATATTTACTAATTTTAGTACATCAAGAACATGGACTAGGTAATATTAGAATTACCTAAACTGAGCATAAACAAAGACTATACTTGATTTAACAGGGAGAAAAAAAGGACATTTCTCTTTGTTACCCTGTTTTTTTTTCTACCATTTCAGAGGTTCCCTCTTTTAACTAACTTTCTGAAGAAGAGCTTAAATTCGAAAATGAAAGACTCTTTCATGGAGTAGTAAACTAATAATTACACTTTATTATTCCTTTTGTTTCCAACCATTTGTTTGTCCCATTCAATCCATCAGTCCACTCCTGTTCTGTTATCATCATCATTATTTTACATCTCTTTTCTACACTGGCATGGTTGGACTGTTCAACAGGATCTGTCAGATCGGATGGCCATGTTTTGCTCCCATGTTTCAGTTTTTATCATACTTTCTAGACTTTCTAATACCAACCACTTTGCAGGGTGTATAGTATCAGCATACTAGAAGTTGTCTTGCCATCAGTGAGACTAACGGACCCTCTCAATCACTGCATTGTGGCTGCTGGAATCAGTTTCCCAATGGACTCATCACTAAAGGAATTTGCCTTGGAACTCACAAGACGAAAGTGCAGAATAAAAGTATGGAGGCAAAAACTGATTTATTGTTGTGAGAGAAAGATATTGGAGAAAGTAACAGAGAGGACAGTGTTAATAGGGACTAATGGAGGTGACAAAAGAATGGGGAAGAGAACACCCACCTCCACAGCTAATTAGATTACCTAGGTAACAAATGTTATCAACTACTTCTAGGGAGCCATCCAGATATTAGAGTGAATCTATTTTCTGAACACTTTCAGTGCTTGTTGCTCATGTGATCCCTTCTGAATATGAGGTATACCTTCTCCATTAGCCTGCCCGCAATCCCACTGTGTGTTCATTGTTTCAACTGGACACACCTTAAGCAAGGTACGGTCATTTTCTTGACCTTAATAGTTCTGGCTTCCTTCCTACTTAAACTTTTGTTTTCACTAAATTTACTCCAATTCCAGGTTTTAATACTAGGTTCTGCTGCCATTTGTGTAAGTTTTGTTTCAATTCTCCTACTGTTTCTGCTAGGAGGACTAAATTGTCAGCATACAACAGTTACCAAGGAAGGTCAATTTTAACTTACCCTTTTATGTCTTGTTAGACTATGATATATGAGAGGGCATTAAGGACTAAGTCCTGATTAACCCCTACCTATACACTGAATCCATCATTGAACTCATTGCTGATTCTCACCTTGATGACTGAACTTCTGTGCATGGCTTGTACATTCCTGACAAACCATTCATCTCTTAGTTTTCTCAAAGAACTCTAGATTACAAAGCAAATGACCCTGTCTGTTGAAAGCTTTTTCCAGTTTGAGATATGATAGGTATAGGAACTTACTCCTAATCATGTACTTTTTTAACAGTTCTCTGATTAGAAATATGGTGTCAGTGATACCCCTTTTTGAGACAAAGCTGAACTGCATCTCATCCAAGCTAATCCTGTTCCTTATCAGTTTTGTGATAACCCTTTCTGTAACCTTTCATTCAACAGTCTGATGCATCTACAGTTACCTCTTTCCAGTGCATCTCCTTTTCCCTTGTAGCAGTTATCAATGACTAGCAGTATCGCCCGGCGTTGCTCGGGTTTGTAAGGGAAATAACTATAAAGCATTTTTAGAGAGTTATATCCAAAAAATGGAAAAAAAATTATGGTAAATTTTTTTAGTTAAAAAGGTCGAGTTGCGTCCCCTAGACAGTCTGTGGTTTGTGTTTCTGATTCTCGACCCCATGTCGAATTTATCGATTTTTTTCAGAACTGGGGGAAATTTTCAAAATTTTCGCTGCGTTAGTTTTGAATTATGACATTGGGCTATGTGTGTGTCAAGTTTCATCAGAATCGGTCGAAAGCTGTGGTCAGGGTGAGGGTACAAGAAAACAGACACACAGAAACACGCACAGACAAACTGCCGTTTATATATAGAGAGATACTCTGACAACACTTATTGGCTAATGACACTTTCTTATTTTACCTGATTTACCATTTCAGGGACTATCCCATACCCTACTACACCAGATAATTCAAGCATCGTGGTAACTAGGCCCTGAAAGCCAAGCTGCTGCCCTTCCTGTCACATCCCTTATTGCTCTGTCTACCATACTGCTCTCAACTTGGATAGTTGCTACTTCTGCTTTGCTGGTCACTTGTCTCATCATCATCCTATGCTGGCATTGATTTGATGGTTTGACAGAATCCAATGAGCCAGAATCCAATGGTCAGATGCTCTTCCTGCCCACACTCACCAATTGCCTCAGCTTCATTATCTATCCATATTTCTGCTAACAGAATGCCAACTTCACCCATCTCACCATTCTTACTTATCCAGAAGAATTTCATTACTTGTTACTTGTCTGTGATGTGACAGGCCAAGACACCACTCCATCTTGACTCTTGTACACAGCACACACGTAGTCATCGATGGGTTTAGTATTTCTATAAGCTCACTAGACCAGATCTACCTCTCATCATGCAAACATCAAGGGTAGCTAAACTTCTGAACCTGATAGGGTGGGTGGGAAAGAGATTTCAAATTGTGCTTAAGTGTTTTGGTTCTTGACATCTGAAATAAAGTGTGCAATTACCCACTTCTACATAGCCATGGATGATTCCCAAGAAAATGTCATCACCATAATAAATGTCAGGCATTGTCACTTTCCAAGGGCTTCAGTAGGAACGACATTCAGAAGCTGAAGTAGACAAGAGACATGAACATGGTTATGCATATGAACTTGAGCTACATAGTATCACACCTGTAGATGTTTATATGTGGATTTAAGCAGACCTGTGAAGACACATATATATATATATATATATATATATATATATATATATATATATATATATATATACACACACACACACATATATATACATGCACACACATATACAGATATACATGCACACACATATACATACATAGGTATGTTGGTAGATAGGTATATATTTTTGCATGTGTGTGCATGTACATACATACACATACTCACACAGAGAAAGAAAGAGAAGAGAGTGAGAGAAACAATTTCATACGTCTTGAACTAATCAAGCTTAAGTTTCAATTATATTTCAATTAATGTACAAGAAATAAAACTCATGTATGTCTTTACTTCTTTCATGTCTGGCTGCTGACGTTTGAGGTTTCCTGCTGCCGATATTACACTTTTCACAGCCCTCATGCCAAAATCATAATGGTCCTGTAAAGGAAATGGTACATATTGATTAGCACATGCAACCTTATCAGAATGTGTTGCTTATAACATATGTTATGGTGGACGTCTTGAAAAATCATTTTGTGTCAACAACAACATGCTAAAAAGCATCAAATTACTATATCACTTGACCAAATTTTATAAGCACCAGCAGATGGCACTACTGTCTAGCATTTGATGCTTGGCTTTCTACTGCTCATGGTCTGCAATATGTTGAAATTATATGATACAGTCGTGCCAGCTTCCGGTACTGAAGAAATTTGGTCAATCAAAATAGAATTTCAATGCTTTTTAGCATTTGTTGTCTACATGAAATGATTTTTTGGAACATTCACTGCAGCTAATGACACTATACACAGCATGTCCAGGTTAGTTTAGATGTGCTAAATAATATTAATTACAAAGCTACTTCTGTCACTAATGGCTAATTCAACATGCATTGATTTCATTCAGCAAAACTGTCAAAATGATGAGTCTTTATTTAATAACATATTTAAATCTTGCTCTAAAATAATTTTTAGCTTTCAAAAAGAGAAATCGGGATTGACAACATATAGCAAGATTTCTGACATTGTGGGACTTCATTCAAATTTGATACAGTCAGAATCACACATACACTCTTAAATAGATTGACTAAATCTGGGGAAGTGTTTAGAATTATATTTTGATAAACGCAAAAATAATATTATAGCTTTTGGTGAGATAGCTTTAATTATAGCAGAAAAACAAAGTAAATACCATATTTAGAGAGAGGGAAAGAAAGAGAAAAACCTACCTGAGTACTAAGTTGTTCTGATGACAATTTAAAAGTGGATACAATCTTTTGGGCCAGTACTTTGGCTTCAGAGAAACCAAAGGAAAATAAGCTAATTTCTGCAATCAGAGCATAATCTGGTACCATCATGGCAACAGGTCGAAATAATGCCTGGAAAGTATATCAGAATAGTTTCAGTTACTTCAATGATATTTTGTAATATTAAGATTCCAACTTTTGAACAATATAAGCCAAATGTTAGGAATAATGATGTAAAAAATTATGATCAATCTTATATTTTACTTATCTCTTCATAATTTGCTAAATATTCAGAACTGCAGTCATGCTTCTCAATCAACCACCACTCATTAAAGATTCTAATTAAAATCTAAACTACTTAGTTCTTTTTTATCTTAAAAGCAAAACACTTTGGATAGATTGTACTGATTAATGGTGCATGGTGCTGAAAAGACCCAACCAACCAAAAAAATGTATCATGGCACAAGAGTAGTGTGGTTTCGAGGTTGAGATATTTTGTACCAAGCCTACATTTGTGTTCTCTAACCTTGTGTCATTGGTCCTGACCAACTCTCCTCT
Source organism: Octopus sinensis (assembly GCF_006345805.1). Taxonomy (NCBI): domain Eukaryota; kingdom Metazoa; phylum Mollusca; class Cephalopoda; order Octopoda; family Octopodidae; genus Octopus; species Octopus sinensis. The sequence goes on from NC_043015.1 coordinate 35,240,063, forward strand.
GCTTATTGATCACCATCTACCTTTTTCCTATCCCATCGTTACTCATATCCCTCTAATTTTCGTGTCCCCGCTACCTGTACAGACTGCATCATCCTTATCAGTCTGACTTCCTTGCTCTTTATCTATAATATAAATTGGACATGGGCGATCGTTGTATTCTTTCTTGTCTTGATGTTCAAAGCCAAACACCTGGGTGGATTCGCGTGAAAAATGGCACACATGTGGAGACAGGTGCATAGATTAGAATGCAGTTTGTAATTTTTTCCTAACCCCCATATTTACTGAGAAAATCGATTAAAACCTTTTCTAATGGAATTTCCCTCTTTCTTCTGCCATTAAAACAATCAATTACTTAGAAGCTATTTTCTGATGGGGTGGGGTCAGGAAATTTTCATATAGCTGGAGGCTCCAATCGAAACAGGGGACCTGAATCGATAAGGTTGACAAACGCTGTTATAGATTATACCTAACCGAAAACGATCACAGCCACATCATCCAAACAGACTGGGTGAAACTGGGCTTTGCTGCTAGTTAGACCTATATATAAGACATTTTATCAAACTGCTCTAATTTTCCAACCCAATATAATCTAACTTTGACCTGGTGTACAACCAGTTATTATTTGACTTTCTTCTGGGTCACATCTATTGTCCCTCATCACCTACTCATGCTTTTATCTCATCACTCACCCTTACCTTTGTCCACTTCTGCTATTTCCATCAGCCCCTTCCAATTCCATCCTTAAATAACTTTTTCACATCATATTCTTAGTCTTTCCACCTAACTATTCTGATTCTCCTAATATCATTACTCTCTTTTATTCCCCTCCTAGGTCACCTATGCAAAAATGTCACACTCTACGTTATTAACGTCTCTGTGCTTAAACCTTGACCCTTATCCTTGTCTCCCAGTCACCCATTTCTGACCTTTCTGCTGTCATCACTTCCTTTTCCCTGTGTACATGATACTCTACCTTCTGTGCTGGTGCTGCAATGGAATGCTCCACCACTGAGTTGCTTAATGGTGGTGCTATGAAGAATGTATCTAGTACATCGTAAAGTAGTTGGCAAATGAGCAGAGAAAGCACAAGGCTGTGAAACCTGTCTAGTCTTGTTGCCTGAGGATTATTTAACCTCTCTACAGTTGGTGTCATGAGAAAATGTATTCAGTACACTCTGTAAAGTGGAAAGAAGGTCATGCAGCCGTAGAAATCAAGCTAAATGATCCAAACAAACATCAGTCTATTGAGAGAAGCCAGTTACAATATGAAATGAATTGGACCATTACAGCACACAAAGCAGACATAAAACAATGACAACAACGACAATAACATGAAGATGATGAAAGTTGTGGCAGCAGTGGTGGCAATGACTGCTACAATGATGATGATGATGGTGATTTAGAAATGTAGTAGGTACGTCATTTGAATTATTGTAACTTTTAGCAGATAAACAAAATTTGTTAAAAATATTTTTAACAGATCAAAAAAAAAAAAAATCTCTTAAAAATTATGCATATTAATATTAATCCATATTAATATTAATCCATATTAATATTAACCCATATTAATATTGATGTCAGAAATAAGGAAGCATCTTTTAATAAATCATATCTGTGCTTGTTGATCTGAAGAAAGCTTTTAACATGATCCATAAATTTAATAGTACCACAAAGGAATACATAGAGTATATACAAAAATTGCAAGAAAATTATCTATACATATAGTTCATATATAGAAATATTACCAAAAAGAAAATAGGTATACATAAATTTTATATATATAAGGAAACTAGGTATACAGTAAGCTAGTTTATATAAATATTACTAAAAGAATATGATCTTTATCAAAGATTTAACATTAAATTCAAATAGCAATTACTTTCAAGTTATCGGGTAATTCTGTCCGTCCAGCATAGCCAGGATTCATAGTAATGAATACAGCACAAGAGGGTTTCAAAGCAATTTCTACTCCTTCAAAAAAGAACCGATCCACCTGGAGATATAACAAAGGTATGATAATGGCAAGTAAACAATGACATTACGATAAACTATCAGGAAAGAAAATATACACATTTACTAAAATGTTGCATAATAAATATGATTAATGTCAACTATTTACCAGGGCCAAATAAGCACCACTACCATCAAATATATTTCAATAGTGTCAATTAACTATCAAATATAATAATATTTGTGATTATTAAATAAAAACAACAAATGTCAACTTAGAATAGTGGTAAATATATATGCAGTGTTTAAGACAGAACTAGTGACAAATAGTGTCTAAATATATACTATTAGAGTAAAATTTATTAGACAAGCATTAAATATTTACAAGGATAAAATATACAATCAACTTAACCGTCAAGTTAATATCAAAATCTTCTCTACATTTTTTTAGTTCTTTTTTCACAACCAGTTATAACTTGTGTATGTGCATGTGTGTAAAAAGTATACATATATACATGTTAAAAGCTTTGGTCAGTCATAGAGTGATGATTGATTTTATACATATAAAGCACTTAGCAGTATAGGCAAATTGTCAGAATCAAATGGTTGAAGGCATATAACTGGAGGAAGAAATATGTAGTAGTCAGTTAGTTTTATAAATAGATAATTGTCCATACTGCAGGTGGGATGGATTTATCTCCCTTACATTGACTTTGGATATCATGATATTTGAAGGGGCTGCAGTGGGCCTATTCAATGAATGAGAAATTCTAAGTTTGTAGTAGGAAACGTTGTAGATGTGGGCATTAAATGAATACTTCTTTCCTTGAGTTTAAAAAGGTCCATGTCAAGTGAGTTTTTTTAGGATTCTTACTCTCTAAGCAAAGCTTACATTATTTTCTCTCATTTATATAAATCCCCAGCATGATGATGACGATGTATGTATGTACATAATTATGTACAGGGGTTCAAGCTAAATTTGACTGTTTGCTTAAAGAGATAAAAACAATATTCCATCTAAAAATAAAAGTATTTTAATACATCAAAAAATATCAACTAGATTATGACAGGTAGATAACAGTTTATTCAAAGTAACCACCTTCAGCTTCCACAACAGTGTCAGGATGGCTCCATAACCTGATATAAGCATTCCTTACTGGGTCCTTGAGATCTTCAAACACTACTTTGATCTTGGCCATCAGCTTGGTCTTAATGTTGCAGGTTGAGTGGTTGGTGTCTTTCTCAACCATGTGCTACACATAGCCATCCATGGGATTACAACTGGGGAAATTAGAAGACCAGAAATTGGGGCTGGTGAAGTTGTAGAAATTCTCCAACAACAACTTCTGACACTTTCCACAGGAGCCAAATCCTGTTACCACACAAATGGCTCCCCAGCAGATTCACATAGCCTTCAGAATTGAGCTGAAGACCTCATTCATCTGTTGGATGAATTCCAGAATGCAGTCATAATCAGAATGCTATCTCCATTCCTGTTGGCCATGGCTTTGTAGTCTTTGTCACAATTCTCCATGTCATGTCTTAGTCTTAACAATGTTCATAGAGTACTGAGCAACACTCATGATTTCGGCATTTTGATACCTGGCGTGAATCATCATGATACAGTTAACTCTTTTTCAATATTCAGATTGCTTCCAGTTCTGTATGTCAGCTGACTTTTTCTCGACAACATCTTTAATCTTTATGCTCTCCAAAGCTGTTTATTGTTTACCAATGTAATCAAACTTTTCCTGATAAAAGGAAACATAAAACAACACCAAAGTAGTGTGATATTTTAAGCAATTTGCAGATAAAACCAATAGATAAACCAACAAGCTGAAAATAGCACACTGCTTTAGGTATTCTGCTTTAGGTATAGATTGAAATGAAAATGTAATCTAGGACTTATTTAAAATAATCACTTGAAGAAGAAACACATTTTACACATTTGGTGGGTGATAGTGATTACACAATATGGTAAATTGCATTATTCCACCATTGTACAATAGGTGTAATGATATGTAGTGATTTTAAATAAGGTTTGTAATTCAAACCATTTTCTATTAATTATCTATTTATATAAACTCTCCAGATACTATGGAATTCCTGGAATATATCCTGTAACAAGAGGATTCTCACTGTATGATGACATTTGGTAACCAATACTTGTGAACAAGCTTTGTATAGCATACTACAAGATTTTTACTTAAATTATATTCAACAACATACATATATAAATAAATATATACACACACAGACATCCACACACACACACATGCATATCATGTACTTAATATCACGTGTGTAGTGATATTAGGGGAGGTTACCAGTTGACAGCTTGTTGCAAAAAGCTGATGCTTGGCAAGAGAAAGAGGGAAATCTACAAGTAACACAGAATCAGAGAGGATGAAAGAAAACAAAGTGCAGACACACAGACAATTATTTGCTACAGTTGTTTCGATGCAATGTAGATTTAGGGCATCCTTAAATCTCTGACCATTTAAAGGACCCTTAAGTATCGAAGTCCTTCTCTTTCAGGCTCGTCGTCTTCTTGGAATCCTTCTAGCCTGAAGCTTAAAGTTGCTAATGACTAATCTATGCTGGGGGATACATTCTTCACCAGAGGAGCTCTTTGTGCTTATGAGCAACTATGTATCTCATTTTCTGGTAAGAATGCAATCAATTTGGCTAATGGTGTCACCTGACTGATAGGTGACTGGCTGGCTCTCTGAAGTTGGTGTCACAGATCATTAGGATATTCACATGATAGAACTCCAGAAGCTTGTTTCCTCCTCGATTTGGAAAGCAATTCTATGGCCCCCCCCCCATGCAAGATATTTGGGTATTGTCCAACATATCCATTGAAATCACCAGCCACGAAGATGAGATCATTATCAGGAAGATGAGGTCATATTTTTAAAGCAAAATAGTCTTTTGAAGTTTCACAATGCTTTCATTTCTTATTGTCAGCAAACAAAAATTACATCTTCCAATATATCAAAAACAGGCTAAAATTTCAAACTTTAAGAAGTCCAGAGGCTGACAAATGCAGAGAACTAAAAGACAAAAAGTGAATTCAGAGACAGAAATGTCAGTAAAGTCATGTCTCCAGTTATGAAATAGGCAGCAGAGAAATGTAGAGGTGCAAAATGGATGTGAACTACATGTTTTGACATGTGTTTGGGATGAAAGAGAGAAGAGCCTTGGTGGGAGTGTATGGAGAGTGTTGCAGAGGAGATTATAAAGTGAGTGTGTATGTGTAGAGTATATGCATGCATATATGTATGTGCACAATACTCATGTGGGCAGACACAGGCTGTATGTAGGTAAGTGCATCTGGCTGAGAGGGTGTGAGAGAGGATGTGCATGTGGATGTCCTAGCACAGGATGGGTTCATAAGTATGTATCAGATGGGTGTAAGTGTAAATACATGAGTGGGGGATGTATGTGGGCAGAGTGTATGCACATGTGGGTATGTGCATTGTGGTGAGTGAGTGAGTGAGTGAGTGTGCATGCATGTGAATGTGCCTTTGTATACGGAGATGTTAAGGGACCAAGAAGATGGAAAGGAAGAGGTGTGCATGAGAATTGTCAAGTTAATGTTCTCAATAAATCACAGGAGCTTAGGTTGATCGGTTAAACCACCTCCCAAAATCCATAAACAATGACACCACTATTGTATCTTTTGATGTGGTAAACATATATACCACAACCCCACACAAATATGGACTAGAGAAAATGAATTTCTGGCTTGAGAAATTCCCTCATGAAATTTCAGACAGAATTGAAAACAATTTCAACACTGAAGGATTAAAGTTTATCTTCGAAAATAAGATTTTTGAGTTCACTGGCAATATTTACAAACAAATACCTGGGATGGCAATTGGGAGAAAAGTTGCTTCGACATATGCCAATCTAGTCATGGCAAACATGTAGGTCCAGATATATGAACAATCTAAATTAATATATAACTTGGACTTCTATAAATATCTACTAGGAAACTGGAAATATTACTTAGATGACTGCCTAATGCAAGGATGCACACATTTGAACAACTTATAGATTTCAAAACTCTAATCAACAGCATAAACAATAATATTAAAATAATATTAACTTTACTATGGGAACACCATAAAACTCAACTACCATTCCTGGATATACTAATCATCAAAAGAGATAAAATCATTGAAACAGATATTCACTACAAACTAACAGATTCTAAAGAATACTTACTGTTCTCCTCAAGCCATCCCAAATACATGAAGAATAATATCCCCTTTAATCTAGCAAGAAGAATATACACAACTGTCTCAAACTCTGAAACTTGCAATGAAAGACTTTAGGAACTAAAACAAGTACTACTGCAAAGACAATATCTGTTAATGCCAAAGCAATAAATATCAAAGAAGTACAAAAAATGAACCCAAGAAACACAAAGGTTTACAATATTATCCACCAGAACATCCGACTACTAAAACAAGACCCAAGAATGAAAGAGGCATTCGAAATACATAAGATAATCAAAAGTAAAAGATAATCGAAGTCCATCACAAGTGCTAAATTACCTTCCACAATTCTTACACAAGCAGTCAAAAAGTGTGGCCACCCCAGTTGTGAAACCTGCATCAACCTTATTGAAGGCACAACATACAAATTCAAATCAGGACAGACATTTACCATAAAAAATCTTCACATGCTCTTCAAGGAATTTAATTTATGCTATAAAATGTTAAGAATGTAATGAAGATTGCATTGGTCAAACAAAGCTTACTCTAAGAAATAGATTGACCATTCACTGACAACAAATACGAGACCCCAGCACTAGACAGATTCCACTGAGTGAACACATCGACATGTGTGCAAAAAAATAGTCTCCCAAATTCCAGGTCCTCCCACTCTATGTTTAGTGAATACCACAGATGAAGCACAGAGAACCAAAGGAAATGCTTTCATACAAAAATACAAACCAAGATTTAACAAACTTTAACAGAATACATACACAAATAACTATTCACACACAAAATTCATTCTGCCACTTATGAGGAAACTGTACAGCTAACAACCTAAATTTTAGCCACTGAACTACATAAAAACGATTCCTGTCCACTTTCCCACAAGGGAGAGTGGACAGGAGTTATTTAGGATGGCATGAGTAGAATACCAGATATTGTTAGGACATGTTCAGTCAACTGTGTCCACCTTAACTTACGACACCAATCATTGTCACTTGATACTAACACAGAACCATGAACTCCTTATAAAAATAGTTGGCTGTATATGTGGGGAAACCCTTTCTTGATCCATAAATTGACAACGATTTCCTTCCTTGAGCATCAGCTGATACTTTACATGTACCACGTCTTTGTGTTTTGTTGTGTTTGGTCTTCTTTTCTTTGAATTTACTATGTATGTATGCATGTATATATGTGTATATATTTGTGTGTTCGTGTCTATGTTTGTCTTCCTGTCCACTATAGTTTGACAGCTGATGTTGATGTGTTTACATCCCCATAACTTAGCAGTTCTGCAAAAACTGTGGGATAGAATAAGTGCTAAGCTTTCAAAGAATAAGTCCTGGGGTTGATTTGTTCAACTAAAACCACCTTAAGGTGGTGCTCTAGCATGGCCACAGTCAAATGACTGAACAAATAAAAGAATAAAAGTATTTATTACACACACACACACACACACACACACACATATATATTATGTATTGTGTGTGTGTATGTGTGTGTGTGTGTGTGTGCATGTGTGTGCACGTGTGTGTTACTGTTTCCTTGCCTTGACATCATATGATTGTCATGTTACTGTCATGAATGTGGCATCTATCATTTCCAATCTTCTGTGAAAACATGTCTGGTCACAGGGAAATATTACCTTACTTGAAAACAGGTGAGGGTCTGTATCACAAAGGGAATCTAGTTGTAGAAAATCTGTAACAACAAATTTCATCCAAACCATGCAAGCTTTGGAAAAATGGATATTAAATCAATGAAGATGGTGATGGTAAGAAGTTTGCTTCCCAAACATACAGTTCTGGGTTCAATCCTGTTGTGGCATTTGGATAAATGTCTTTTATTACAGCTCAGGGTCAGCCAAAGGCTTGTCAGTGGATTTGTTAGATGGGAACTGAAAGAAACCTATCATATATGTGTCTGTGCATCCTTGTCTTGATATCACATGATTGTTGTAAATGGTTGTCACTGTCGTACAAAACAGTGTTATTCATTCCAAATATAATAAAAGAATATGTCTGGCTTTGAAACAGGTGAGAGCTGATGACATGAAGGGCATCCAGCCATAGAAAATTTGCCTCAATAAACTTTGTCCAACCCATGCCAGCATAGAAAAGAGGATGTTAAAATGATGGTGATGATGACAGCAATGAGGATGATGATAGCGACAGTGACGACATTTATGATGACTGGCTGTTTTCAGTTTCATCCCCCAAATTCACTCACAAGGATTTGGTTGGCCCAGAGCTGTAGTAGAAGACATTTGTCCCAGGTACCATGCAGTGAGACTGAACCTGGAACCATGAGGTATGCCTGTGGCCTGCCTGCATCATAGACAGATAAGTATATAAATATGTGTGTGTGTGTGTGTGTGCATGTATGGTATCACATATATCAAATGACAATACTTATTTAGCAATAGTAAATTGTATGTTATCGCTGGGTTGGAGGGCAAATATAATAATACAATTGTGTCCTACCTGTTTGATCAGAGCCTGCACAATCGTAGTAAGTTGCATGGCTACAACGGAGAGTACTTCAATATCTATACGGTTGAATTCATCAAAGCATGCCCAAGCTCCGGAACTGGACAGGAAATACAACACTACTTTATAGTATTAACAATGGAGCATGTTTGGGAGTGTCAAGTCAACTTTGTTATTGTTGGCAAAATCAAAACGTCTGCGATATATGATACAATGTTAGTTACAGACCTCAGAACACTTTCAGTTAATTCATGGAGTATCAAATATATTGTTACTTATTCCTTTTTGCTGTTTGTTTATATGAGAGTTAATATACACACTTATACATTCACACACATATAGACAAACAGCATACCATATCAAGTAGTGAACTACAGTAGAAATTAAAGATTTAGCAATAAATGGGAACTGTATAAATTCACCAGTTTTAGTCAATCGTAAGAGAAATAAGAGTAGATTTACAAATGCCATTTATAGAGGCAGTATGAAGCAACATATATCAGGAAGGAGAAGTGAACCAGGGCAATAAAAGTGATAAAAGTAACTGGAATGATTTAATATCAAATGATAATTATTAAGATAGGATTATAGAGGAACTAAAACAGTGAGCTTCCATGGAATCCAGCAACCAAAATAGAGCAGAGATTAGCCAATGAAGAGTTTCAGTTTTAGGCAGTAATCTTCAAAGTTCTTTTTCTCTTTTGAATTTCATCTTTAAATTCTTTATGTAGGGGCCACATGCCACTTGTTACTGGACAAAGCTATTAAATGTAATGTTCTCCTTTAGCAACCTTAATGCAGAGTGGTTGGTGTTAGGAAGGGCATCCAGCCGTAAAATCATTTTTTCCAGTCTTAACAAATCCCCACCATTCAATACCTACATATTTTTGCCTACTATGAAGCATTGCACTTTATACACAAGCATCACATAATCTGCCCTTCCTTTGAAGAAAACGAACCCCTATATTTTTGCATCATTCTTACTTTGGCAACACGGTTTCTGAATTGCATCCCATTGATAATTAAATTACCTAAGTAACAAATGCTTCCCACTGATAATTAAGTCACCTTGGTAACAAATGCTATCAACTACTTTTAAAGAGATTCCCAAGTATTTCAATGAATTTGGAGTGTATTCTGACTATTTACCACTGCTGTACCTATGACAAATAGGAAGTGTATTTTCTCTGGCAACTTACTTGTAAACCTACCATCCTTCTTCTGCTCCTATACCACTATAGTTCACTTTAGGTAAACTGTAAAGGATTTCTATTTCTTCTGAATATCAAATATAGCCACTTCACCAATGATAATGGGGTCTTGTCATTTGCCTACTAGCTAAACTTTTAGCCCCATCTATCTATCTCTCTATTTTCTTCTCATGTGTGTGGGCATGTGTGTGTGTGTGTGTGCATCCACAAGCATCATCAAAGCCCAGGATGCAGAGTTAAAATAGATTATTGTAAATATGAAGAGGAAACAGGTGAAGGAGTTCTCAGAGCACTAAATCTTACTAAGGTTAATCAGGTGAATGAGTATGTATGTTGCAAATCTGCCCAGTTCATACCAACATGAAGAAGCAGATTTAAAACCAATAATAATCATCAAGGAAATGATTCTATATTTGACTTCATAATAATTTCCTTTGTTGTTCTATTTAATGAAAACATATTCCCTTGGTGTATTCATAACCACTCACCAACAATGTAGACTAGCTGTCTTATTCATTCTACCTTATCCCCAATACTTGCATCAAACCAGATGCAAATTTTTTTGCTCCAGTATATGAAACTTATCAACGAGGATGGGAATTTAAAGAAACCACTCTATATAAAAAGAAACCATGGAATAGGATGTCTCTCCTCGAGTTGCAGTAAAGGTAACCCACCTAGAACAGCCCTCCCAAAATAAAAGGACACAGAATATAGACAGCAGCTATTAACACAAAACAATGATTTTAGTACTGGTTCTCTATAGTCCATCACCCACTTCCTTTGCCCACTATTCCCGGGGAGATTGTGGAAGTAGAGTTCTCAGGCACCTTCTGAATAGGGTTCTATCAGAAGTAGCCATTATTACACTTTCTGGCTGGATTCCCAAATGGGACTGTGGATATTATTCAACCATCTCTTATCCTTGATCTGCTCCTAGATTTCATGCCAATTGACTCAACTTGAAGAATCTGATGTGCAATTCTTTCCTGCAAAATTCTAATCACATGTCCATAACACTGGAGCTGTGACCTCTTAATGTTGAGGAGTAGCTCATTTTGGGAAGGCTCCATGATTTCTAAGTTCAGCACCCTGTCAAGTAACATTTCAGCCACTTGTATTTGTGATTATTTGTGATTATACTCGTTCAGTCATTACCCAGCATGCAACATGACTGTAGGTGAAGAGAGGCATGGAAACCAAACTGAAAATAGCAAGTTTGATGATTCTACCAACTTCTCCTCTACTAAAGATCAAATGCATGCAACTCAACCTCCTGCTTCTCGTCACTCATAAATATGGCTACGTGATAAGTTGAATTGTTAGTATTTTTCTTTGTGACAATTTACATAAACTCAACATAAAGAAAGTGAATATATAAACAGCAAAGTAAAATGTAAAATATGTGAAGTGAAATATAAAAGCACAATTGAGATAATGCATCATATGAGTGCTTCAATCGTCATATGGAGTAAAAGCAAGAGAGAGAGAGAGAGAGTTTGAAAGAGTAAGCCACAAAGCAATGAGAGAATCAGTGATCGGACGAGATTGGCAAGTAGTCTCACCCTGTGTCTCTGTTGCGTTTGTATTGAAGAGACCTGGTGTGCTACAACTGAGAGCACTTCAATATCTATACGGTTGAATTCATCAAAACATGCCCATGATCCAGTACTGTAATGAGTTTGCTATTATTGTACAATTTAGACCAACATTTACAATTTCAATTTTCACATTTTCATACCAAGAAACACTTATGATTCACCAAAGGTTTTAATTAAATAGCATTTTTTAATAATTGATTAAAACCAATATAAATTGACATCAACTTATTACCTTGGAAAGAAATCACGTCCATACAATTCTCCCAAGTCATGGCAATATTTTACAATGGCTTTCTATCCCCTTTCAATGCCATAAGCTTGCTTTTTTTGGTTTTAAACTCTAGGCATTTACATCATAGATGTTAACAGAAAGTATTATTATTCTAAAGAGTGCAAGTTTGGCTGAGGAGTAATGTGGTCAAATCTAGGAACACAATACATTATACGTGTGATGCCAATTGTACAGCACACTATACACAGAAACCAGTTATTTGGCTTGTATTCAAAAGTTATATTCCAAATTCATATTATATTACTGTCGCTTTCAGTTATTTCTATATATTAATTATTCATTTTAAAAATTATGTAAGTATATTTACATGTGAATTTTACATGATTAAATTTTTTAACATGTGATAAAAACTTTCTAACTGAATGGTTACAGAAAACAAAATAAAAAGTTAGAAATATTTCCATAACAAACCTGGCAAGTCCTTTTAGAAATTTACCCATTGCCATATAATCTAGCTGGTCAGAACAGTTGAATACAACACATTGGATAGCCATTGCTTTAGCAAGGTCCTACAAATAAAGCACATAATAGAAATTAGGTTTCAAATTTAATCATCAACATTATCACAGATGTTATTCAACACAGCATGTAATATACTGAATTGAAAAACTTTCATTAGCTGAGATTATCTATCCAATACGTCAACAGAACATTCTGTAGAGAGGTTTCCAAAACCTTAAAACAACAAACGAGATAACTCCAATACTATCAGTTAATTAGAATTCTTGAAAAATATGGACAATACAGATGAGAATAGAACATTTTATGGTAATTTTAGAGGATTGAGTTTGTTTTCTTGTAACTGAATGGTGACCAAGAACTAAAGAATATGTAAGAAACAAACCTAGTGATCTCACATAAAACCCTACCATTTTTGGTGGGCAGAACATTGCCCTGAAATACTTTATCATGCTTTAGCTATATTGTTTTTAATAACTGCAGACATCTGTTATAATTACCTTCACCACTAATGAAGATTATTCAGTTAATTGCAAAAAAGACCACTCAATTATGTAATAATTGTTTAGGAAAATGCTTTTAATTTTTCAAATAAAGAAAAAATCTCAGAACTCTATTCCATAAATTTCTATTTCTGTAACAATAAACTTTAAGATATTTTAGGATGTTTTAGTCACACTATGGTGGATTCCATACATCTGAACTCTAAGGTTCATTTCACCTGAGAGTTTGGGATTGAAAGAATTATTACATCATTGGACAAATATCATTACAGTATTTAATTATGGTCTTTAACATTCTGAATTCAAATTCTGCCAAAATCAACTCTAATTTTTATCAATTCTAGGGTCAGTAAAATATAGTATTTGTCAAATACTAAAAAATAAAAAAAAAAAAGAGAGAAAAATTCAGCAAAGAATTTTTTGTGTAAACACTAGAACTCTTATTTCCATGAATTTCCATTGAGCAAAAGCATACCTTTTTTTTTTTACTCAAGCTACCTCCAAAGTCATTATTAACTGCTAAAACCTAACTAAAGTCCAAGGAATATAAGTGCTGGGGGAAAACAGTTGATAATTTTCCTAAAATATAAGTGTACATTCTCTAAGAGGCCAGTTTTCATGTTTTGGACAAATCTCTACTTTGAAGAAGTAAAGGGTGTGCTGCTAGACTTGCATATGTAAGTATATATACACCTGTATGAGTGTATTTGTGTGTGTCCATGATTGTGTCTTAGTATTTACATAAAGAGTCTTCTTTTAACTTCTCTGGATATAATTTTTTCACATCTTCACCTTCACCACTAACCTGCTCCTTCTTTATGTCTAATCACCTCTCCATTTATTCGTATACTCAACTTTACTTTCAAACTTCTGACATACATCCTATTTCTTTGACAAACTCACTTCTTATAGCTAATGAACTAATTTTACAAGTAAAGAGCAGCATTTCATCACCATTGTTTAACAAAAGAAAAGTAATATTATCTTCATTCACAGATATAGAGAAAATTCTGACCTTGAAGTCTAGCTACACAAAGAAATGGTCTCAATATGCCAGATACCCTTCACTAAAGGTTTAAAAAGAAACATGTACAGACAACAACCTTCATGTCAGCAATCATACATTCTTTTCTACTCTAGGCACAAAGCTCAAAATTTTGGGGGAGGGGTCCAGTTGATTACATCGACTCCAGTATACAACTGGTACTTAATTCATCAATCCTGAAAGGATGAAAGGCAGAGCCAACTTCAGCAGAATTTGAACTCAGAATGTAAAGACAAACAAAATACCTATTTCTTTACTACTCACAAGGGGCTAAGCACAGAGAGGACAAGCAAGGACAGTCAAACGGATTAAGTCGATTATATCGACCCCAGTGTGCAACTGGCACTTATTTAATCGACCCCCAAAAGGGATGAAAAGCAAAGTCGACCTCGGCAGAATTTGAACTCAGAACGTAACAGCAGATGAAATATGGCTAAGCATTTCGCCCGGCGTGCTAACATTTCTGTCAGCTCACCACCTTTCAAAATACCGCTAAACAAATACCGACAAACAAAATACCGCTAAGTGTTTTGCCTGGTGTACTGTTTCTGTTAGCTCGCCACCGTGTTATCAGCAATCATACATTAAGAGATCAATGTATGTGACTTCTTAAATTCAAGGCAATTTTTCATCAAAAGTGTATAAAACAGAAATATTTCAAGTAGAATAAAAAATTTACTTTTGTAGTTTCTGTTTTTCCGGTACCAGCTGGTCCAGCTGGAGCACCGCCAAATTTCAAATGGAGAGCTCCAGTCAAAGTTAGATAACATCTGAAATTTTTAAAATAACAGGTAAGGTTATATGTGGGATGTTATTTACTCCACATTCTTTTAAATAAGGCAAAGAAATAGTTGACCTTGTTTTAATCAAAATAGCTAACCTCGTTTTAATCAAAATAGATGACCTCGTTTTAATCAAAATAGATGACCTCGTTTTAATCAAAATAGTTGACCTCGTTTTAATCAAAATAGTTGACCTCGTTTTAATCAAAATAGTTGACCTCGTTTTAATCAAAATAGTTGACCTTATTTTAATGAAAAGGCAAGCAAATGAAAACAATGTGGTAAGTAGTTTGCTTCTCAACCACATGGTTCTTGGTTCAGTTCCATTGCATGGCACCTTGGTAAGTATTTGCTACTATAGCCCCAAGCGAACGAAAACCTTGAGAGTGAATTTGGAAGATGGAAACTAAAAGAAGCCTGTCATATATTTGTATATATATATATATATATATATATATATCATCATCATCATCATCATCATCATTTAACGTCCGTTTTCCGTGCTAGCACGGGTTGGACGGTTCGACCGGGGTCTGGGGAGCCAGGGGCTGCTCCAGGCTCCAGTCTGATCTGGCAGTGTTTCTACAGCTGGATGATATATATATATATATATAATTTTTACTTAGCAGAATGACTCAGAGGCTGAGAATAATGTGTATTAACACTAATCAAACTAGCTACAAATTGAGGGCTTATAATTTAATAAGACAGTGATAAAGGTACTTGTTTAGATAGTTCAGGAACTAATTATTAAAAATCATTAAAATGTCAGTAAATAATTCATATTTTTCAAAGAGCTTTCTTGTTATGCCATTCAATGAATAATACATTAAATGAACAAATTTGTGTATACTTACACACACACACACTCACATATATGGCTTAGTGCCAGTTAATATAAATACAGTATGTTTATAAACTGTATTTATATTCACTGGCACTAAGCCACATGTAAAAGTGCATGGCTTGGTGGTTAGGGTATTTGGCTCATGATCATAAGGTTGTGAATTCGATTGTTGGTGTAGTGTGAAGTGTGGTTGAGCAAAACACTTCATATCATGAATTAGCTGTTCTGTTGAGCGGATCAACAATAAACCTCATCATAACTGATGGAGTTTCACCCCAGTTGCAGGTCAAAGTCAGGATCCTATCGAATTAGGTCAGAGGTTACGTTACTGTTTTTGGCAGGCTTCTTTGTGCATTGTAGTAGATGGATACTTAATAAGCTTATTTTAAAGTATAGTTATTGTAATGTATTTATTTTAGGGTGGTTCCGTTCTATGTTATGTTCTTAGTTATTCAGATATTTTCATGGCTGTGGTATTAATTATGCTGGGTAGAAGAAAATGAATAGCAGAAAGGGAGTCTGCTGAATGTCGACTCAACAGAGGGACCAGCTATCCAAGTTGACAGTACCTTGGTAGATAAAGCAATTAAGAGTATGAAGACAGGGAAATCCCCTGGCCCATCAGGAATTACTGCAGAGATGCTCAAAATATCTGGCAGTGTCGGCTACAGCCTAGTCACCTGTATAGTTAAGCAGGTGATACACGAAGGAGTCATACCCAATGACTGGTGTAACACCATAATAGTCAACTGCTGCAAAGGTAAAGGTGACGCTTCCATGCCAGTGGCACATAAAGGGCACCATTCGAGTGTGATCGTTACCAGCGTTGCCTAACTGGCACTCAAGTCCCATGCTAGTAGGGTATTAAGAGCACCATCCGAGCATGATCATTGCCAGAGCAGCCAACTGGCCTCCGTGCCGGTGGCACATAAAAGGCACCATTTGAGCGTGATTGTTACCAACGTCACCTTACTGGCACCTGTGACGGTGGCATGTGTAAAAAGATTCGAGCAAGGTCATTGCCAGTACTGCCTGAGTGGCACGTAAAAGCACCCACTACACTCTCGGAGTTTTTGGCGATAGGAAGGGCATCCAGCTGTAGAAACTCTGCCATATCAAGATTGGAGCCTGGTGCAACCATCTGGTTCGCCAGTCTTCAGTCAAATCGTCCAACCCATGCTAGCATAGAAAGCGGACATTAAATGAAGGGAAGAAGAAAGGAAAAAGAAAATATACTAGTTTGGTTATGCAAAGGGCCATGTATTTGGGGAGTATAGGATAAGTGCTTCTATACTTTCTTGCCTATCTGTTGGTGGGATATTGAGTTATCTAGAACAGGTGTCAAATTTCTTAAAGGTTGTGTCATGTTAATGTAAGCATCTTAAGGCCTGTTCCAGCCTGCTATTGAGTAATTTGTGTCTCAATGTAAAGATTTGGTACAGTTCTTTTATCCACAAGTCACATCTATTTACCCCTATTCCATATGGTTTAGCCATACTAATTATCTCCCAATCTATGGTAAAGCTCTTGTTCCTATCCTTAAGGAACCAAAGTAGCCCGCTTAAGCTTGTTCTGTTAGGGTTACTTCTATCTTTATATGAATTTAAGTGATTTGTTTTATCTCTGAAAGGTGGATTAAGAGGGTGGGAGGGGTGGGTGGATAGGTTAGTAGATAAGGGAGTGGAATAGTAGTAAGTGAAGAGGAGATATGAAAGAATAGGAAAAGAATACAACTTGTGACGATGTGGATGCTGTGAGGAAGGTGGGATGTGGTGGGTAAATGGAATGTGCAAAGGTAATCATGAGAAGGAATAATTTAGTAGAAAGAGTGGTATTAGTAGAGGAGGTAAGTTGTTAGGTTGACCTAGTCGTACCTCAAAGTTAATCATGATTAAGGATAATCATAAGGAATTACAAAGATTTAACAAAATGGGTAAATAATGAGTAGAACCTGTGTTTACAAAAGAGTATTACATCTGACAGTTATTAAGTAATAAGGGGTTGTAGTTGTGAAGTATGGTTTGTGATTCCCTTAAATACAATTTACAAATACTGAGGTTAGTGTTGTATGGGGGATCCTACTTACGATGGACAAGGATAGGATCATCATCATCATCATCATCATCGTTTAATGTCCGTTTTCCATGCTAGCATGGGTTGGACAGTTCAACCGGGGTCTGGGAAGCCAGGAGGCTGCACCAGGCTCCAGTCTGATCTGGCAGTGTTTCTACAGCTGGATGTCCTTCCTAATGCCAACTACTCCATGAGTGTAGTGGGTGCTTTTTACGTGCCACCGGCACAGGTGCCAGAGCAGGCTGGCAACGGCCACGATCGGTTGGTGTTTTTTACGTGCCACCGGCACGGAAGCCAGTCGAGGTGGCGCTGGCATCGGCCACGTTCGGATGGTGCTTTTTACGTTCCACTGGCACAGGTATCACAACTACACTTTCCATTTGATATTTATTTTGATATAGAAAACATTTTGGGATTTGAGATTGTGTATATAAGTTGCTAAGGAGATAGATAATTTAGAATCTGGATTGGAGAATGGGTTTATGTGAGCTTGGCAGCAGCACTTGAAATCAACAGTATCATTGATATAGACCTTTGCTTAATGGAAGTGTGGTGCTATTACTCAGCACTTGTAGACTAAGTGTTTGCATAGACAGAAACCTTTAAGAGAGCAGAATTTGCAAGTTTTCCTTCCTGCCCTGAAGTTGGAGCTTGTCACTGGAAAGGTCAGATTTTTATGGTCCATTATTGGCAAAAAAGTACTGGAGGTATAATCAGTACCAATGTTGGATTGGGAGGGAGTATCACTTCTAGTATATGTGGTCATATGAGGAGGATTGTCAGGAGAAGTCTTGAGGCTGGTACTACTGGGTTGGATGGGGTAACTAAGGGTTGTATTATTGCTACGAGGTGGGTTAGAGTGCAGTGGGATAGATTGTAAGTTCTAAAGTCTGGTGTTGAAGCTCACATTAGTTAAAGGAGACAATTACATATCCTAAATTATGCATGGTGAAGTGGGAGATTTTAACAGATGTTTTATTGAAGATAGGGTAATATTTCTGTTGCAGCAGGAAGTTAGTTTAGAATTAAAAAAATATTGGGGTAGGGATTTAACTCGAAGAGAGAAAGATGGTGCAACCATAGGACCTCACACTTCCTGCCCTTAGAGAGCTTAGAGTGCATTATTATAGTGGGTAGGTACAGACAGGGAGGCTTGTAGTCCTTATAGCTTCAATGTGGCCAGTAGGGCTGTCAAGTGTGATGTGTAGACTGTCAAGTGCAAGAACAAATCTCCTTTCTAGGACTAATCCAGGACACATCAGACCTTCTTCCACTTGACAACAAACCATCAACCCTCAAAATAAAAAATCCCCAATGCATCACAGTCAACAGCCCCACTGGCCATCTTGAATTTATAATGCCTCTCTATATCGACCCACTATAACCAAATGCTCTAAGCCCTCCAAGGGCAGGAAGCATGAGATCCTATTGTTCACATCACCTTTCTGCCTCCAAGTTAAATTCCTAGTAGGGTAAACCCTTTTTTCTGCAGGTACTCGATAACACGACAATGTCAAATTTTGACTATTTTCAGGAGAAGTCACTATATTTGAAGTTTTCTTTGAACAGTCGTATGTCAGCTTACCTGGAAAGAAACAATGTTTCTGCCTCTTTATTTCTCTGTCACACTAACATTTCATTATCTGACACAAGATCTCCTCTCCCAATGCCCCCACCCCTCTCAAAATTCTTTGTCTTACAAGTTACTTGGTGATCCTGTCAGTGCAGGTACCACTTAAAAAACATCCAGTCCACACTGTAAAGTGGTTGGCACTTGGAAGGGCAGCCAACTGTAATGATCATGCAAAAACTGACCTCACCTGTGCTAGTGCCATGTAAAAAGCACTGAGTCTACTCTGCAGAGTGGTGGTGGTAGGAAGGTCATCCAGCCATAAAAACCCTGCCAAAACAGACACAGTGTCCTGGGGTAGTCTTCTACCTGGCCAGCTCCTGTTAAATGTCCTACCCATGAATGCATGGAAGTTGGATGGTAAACAATGGTGATGATGAGTCTACGCAGAGTGACCAGGGAGTGGACACTGATTAGAAATCGAGTCGACATTGAATAGATACTGAATGGAAATTGAAGTAATCAATAAAGTAAAAGACAAGACAGAAATTTTGGTGCCTAACTTTTTTGATGTTGCATGGTGGGAAATGATGGTACTGTGCATTGTTTTAAGTCCATCAGTTCAGGCTTTGGAATACTGTGGGATATTTGGGTACCATAAAACTTACACAATTCTCTAATTCTGAGTTAATAAAGTAGTCAGAGACAAAAGTTGGTTTACAAATAAGCATAATCAACGCTCTTACCTGTCTGTTAATGGGGTAATTACCAACCGAGATGTATTCCCAAGGTACTCATAACCATATTTAAATTCAGCATTTACAGCACATATTTTCAGGTCTTCCTCCTTCCAGTAATATCTGCAAGAAAAAGTAACTTTATCAACATGTTGGAGAGGTGCAGCAATATAGAAACAAACCATACAGTTCTATTTCCACTCTTCTTTTACTCTCTTGTTTGTATTTATCTCAGTGAACACTTGGCAGTTTTCAGGGAAACAAATCTTCTCTCACATCACACAAATATAGATGTTTTCGATCTAATTTGGATTCTTTGCCATCAAATTTGAATTCTTTGCAATCAAATTTGAATTTTTCAATTGGTGTTCAAGCCTTGAAAAAAAGAGTTAAATTACATCAGCCATAAAGGAATACATGTCTATCTTATCTAACTCGTCCAGTAGAGCCCACCAATTGATATCTGAAAAGTTTGATGAAATAACTCATGAACACTGCGATAGCTTCTACCAAAAGATGCTTCAACATATAGGCGCAGGAGTGGCTGTGTGGTAAGTAGCTTGCTAACCAACCACATGGTTCCGGGTTCAGTCCCACTGCGTGGCATCTTGGGCAAGTGTTTTCTGCTATAGCCCCGGGCCGACCAATGCCTTGTGAGTGGATTTGGTAGATGGAAACTGAAAGAAGCCTGTCGTATATATATATGTGTGTGTGTGTGTGTGTTTGCGTGTCTGTGTTTGTCCCCCCTAGCATTGCTTGACAACCGATGCTGGTGTGTTTACGTCCCCGTCACCTAGCGGTTTGGCAAAAAGAGACCGATAGAATAAGTACTGGGCTTACAAAGAATAAGTCCCGGGGTCGATTTGCTTGACTAAAGGCGGTGCTCCAGCATGGCCGCAGTTAAATGACTGAAACAAGTAAAAGAGAGTAAAAGAGAATATTTACATCGTCGACCAGACTGAACAAGGCGAGATAATAAACGAATGATTCTTTTTCTATTATCTCCCCTCGTTCAGACTGGTCGACATAACGGAGCATCTTTTGGTAGAAGCTATGGCAGTGTTCATGAGTTATTTTATCGAACTTTTCAGATATCAATTGGTGGGCTCTACTGGACCAGTTAGATAAGACAGACATGTATTCCTTTACAGCTGATGTAGTTTAACTCTTTTTTGTTTTTTCAAGGCTTGAGCACCAATTGAAAAATTTAAATTTGATTGCAAAGAATTCAAATTTGATGGCAAAGATTCCAAACTAGATCGAAAACATCTATAATATTGTTACTCTTCACAGAAACAAAGTATTTATCCATGTCTTTAACTAAAAACTCTTAAGCAATATTGCCTGCCTTTATGACCCTACACTCTAAATTGCATTCGTATAGATTTTCCTCCAGAACAACTGCTAAAAAACTATTTCTCCGTGGTTTCTTTCAGAATTCTATCTTGATCTTTCTAAGTTCAAGATTAACATGTATCTTTTCTAATCTCAACAGCATTTTACATATTAATATTTTTTAAGTTCTTTTATTATTATCTCATTTTATTAGCTCCTTTGTTGCAATCTCATTTATTGCATTGCCACAGTTCTTTTATTATTATCGTATTGTATTTCATCAATTATTTTACTGTCATCTTTTCAACATCATCATCATTTAACGTCCATTTTCCATGCTAGCATGGATTGGACGGTTTGACCAGGATCTGGGAAGCCAGGAGGCTGCACCAGGCTCTAGTCTGATCTGGCAGTGTTTCTACAGCTGGATGCCCTTCCTAACGCCAACCACTCCATGACTGTAGTGGGTGCTTTTTACGTGCCACCGGCACAGGTGCCAGGTGAGGCTGGCAACAGCCACAATCGGTTGGTGCTTTTTACATGCCAGACAAGGTGGCACTGGCATCGGCCACGTTCGGATGGTGCTTTTTACGTGCCACCGGCACAGGTATCACAACTGCAATTTCCATTGATTTTTGATGTTGATGTACTTGACTCAATAGGTCTCCTCAAGTACAGGGTCGAAATGGTGTTTCTTTACTTGCCACCTGCACACGAGTCAGTCCAATGGCACTGGCAACAGCCAGTCATAAGATTTGGTTCAATTTTGATTTTGATTTCACTTGCCCCAACAGGTCTTCGCAAGCAGAGTTTACTTGATATAAATCTGCATGCACATAGAAAGTTAACATGGTATTTTTATGGAAAAGTGTCAGGAAGAGTGGCACCCTAACTCTTTGCCTACGAGTGACTCATGGGCTTTACTTGAGGTGATTTCCAGTAAAGAAAATACATTTTGTGTTTTGGATTGAAATATTATTGTAAAGCCATTCCAACATAGCAAGTGTTAACAAGGCTTTCTATGACCCTTAAAATATCATCTCAGATGTATCACAATGCTCAGTTATGTCTCCTACAATATTCTTTCTGTACATCAGATTACTACTTGCTGTGAGACTCATATGTATAT
The DNA here is from genome assembly GCF_006345805.1 of Octopus sinensis. Lineage (NCBI taxonomy): Eukaryota > Metazoa > Mollusca > Cephalopoda > Octopoda > Octopodidae > Octopus > Octopus sinensis. The sequence continues at coordinate 35,262,318 of NC_043015.1, forward strand.
ATATTTTTTTTAGTTTGTGGAGGAAGCGGATGAGCTCATAGCCTTCAGACACTGTGAGAAACATAAAAATCAAGCTGTTAACATCTTTTTTATATAATTGTAAATTAACAGGAAAATATGTGCAGAAAATATGGAAATTCCAGAGGACTGACATTTTATAGACAAAGGATTGGACATAGTGGATTAGCCATGTCCTATGAGCAGAGGCTGTTATAGCAGAAGTAAAAACAGCAAAAGGAGGAAACAGCAGGTCAGTAAGCCAAAAGCTGGAGTGTTGGTTGGTGAATCAGTCAGGTAGCCTTGCTTTGGATGCAGTTTAAGATGTCTGGTATACAGTAGCAGTTCTATTCAAGATATGGAAGCACTGCTCCATTGTGAATTGCACCTGAGCTTTGGAAATAGTTTAAGTATTTTTTAATTCAGAACAAGCCAAAAGTGGGTCCTTGTGATGCAGTAGTATTAACTCCGCCAACACTGTTAATTGTGCACAAAGCTTAGCATATGAAAGAATTATGATAGTTTTATGCTTAAGGTGGAGCATGGTAATGTGTTCTTGTTATATGCAGTGATAGTGGTTTTTTAGCTGTTGAAGATTATGACCCAGTTGGAGGACGTTTTTGAGGTTTCTGATTAGAAAATCAGAGAAGATTCAACAGATGTTTTGGCTCCATATGGATTATGCTTGGGTGCGGAAGGACTGGACAGAGTAAAGAACAGGAATTGGTGTTGTTTAGGGTGATGATGTGGAGGGTTTTTTTTTTTTCCTGTGGGTGCATTGCTTAAAGAACTTTAATTGTTGAGAAGTAGAGGAAACGAGGATTTTGAAAAACCAACAGTATTTTTGGCAAGGAACTAAAAAGACCAGCCGTAGTTTGGAAGTGAGGTGTATGATATCTAAGTGTCTTGTCTGCTGACTACAAAGTAGAACAATTAGTGCTTGAATTGTTTTTGCTGTTGAAAGAGATAAGATTGGCACAGTCCCATTGGAGAATGTTTCTGAGGTTTATGGAATCGGTGTAGGTTTTATATGTAATGTGGATGATATATTGTAAAGGAAGGTTTAAAAAAATGAAGAGTTGTATCATCAACATATGAGTGGACATTGCTGGATGTGGTGTCAAAAAAAATCATTGATGTATAAAAAGAAGACAAAACTGATCCCTGGAGTACATCAGAACTGACCACCCCTGAGATAGAAAGCGTTTCAACATGTGTACACACTGTCATAGTGCTATCTGATAAGTAGCTATCGATCTCAAAAATGGGAGATGGACAGAGCTGATAAGCAGGAAGTTTTGATAGGAAATTAGCACGTGAAACATGGTTGATGTCTTAGGCAACAACATTGCTTTCAATGAACTCCTCTAATATAAGGGCCTGTTAGTGGATACATAAGAAAGTTGGTTACTATGTAGGTAAGTAGACATGCTTTTCACTTGCTTGTCCATCAAATTTAATAATCACTACCTTCTTCAAGTGTATATATTTTTGATGACTGTATATCCAAATTCTTCATGCACAGCTTTAGTTGTAAAGGAGCTATGTGACTATTTGGTTGGGGAGTATATGTGTGAAATTGTAGTCATGCCACTTTTCCTGTTTCTCTTAATCTACACACACACAAAAATAGAAGAGCATTTTTAAATTTTAGAAAAAACGGGATAAATTCAGTGAAAACTGAGCAAATGTGGTTATGAAGAAATATTATAGATGAAATACCTGAGTTGACTTATCCATTCAAAATCATTAGCACTGTTGACTTTCTCATCAATAATTTTGGCCACAACATCACGTGAATGAACTTCAATAACAATCAGAGCAGACAGAGTCAATCGGCCAATTTTTGGTACCTCACCACGCACTAGTTTTCGAAGGTCATCTAACTGTGATAGTACAAGTTCATGGTACTTTCGAATAGTATCATCCTGAAGACTATGTGTAACACCTTCAGTCCAGAAAGTCTGGCATCCAGCAATGACAACTTGACCAGGCCATTCTAGAACCCATGTAGGTCTCTCAGTCTGTAGAAAAATATAACACCTAAAATATTTTATGATGTTATAGCAGGAAAATAATTGAATGTCCATATTTACAATACATTTATTACTAGAAGAACTGTACAAATAGAATAATCTTTAGTAATTCATTTACAATATATTCTGATCCAGTTATATATTTTGTTATATGCTTTCTTTCTTCTACAAGAGACTGAGACATTGAGTTAATAGCTTGAAACAGCAGTACTTAGAAGAAAATATGATGATCCAAATGTGCATGTGCACACACACACACACACGTGCATGAATACACACACATCATATGTGATGAGGGAAGAGTTTCTGTGTGTGTATTTGTGGTAGGGGTGTTTATTTATGTGTGTGTGTGTGCATATACAAATGTCTGCAAATTTATGACATCTTAAAGATTATCAGAGAATATTAGTTAGCCAAATGTTCAGATTTGTTGATAAAACAGATAAAATGAAGTAAAAAATGCTTATATAAATATTAAAAAATATATATGGGAAATTTAAATTATAGCCTCCGGTAACCAAAAGAATATTTTCTTGTCAAACCATTCAGAAAAAATTTCTTTATAATAAATTAATTTTGCTATTTTATCACAAAATTCACCCTCTGTACAATGATGAAAAGTCATTTTTGATGTCTGTTAATAGTGAAGATATAGTGATATAAATTTGTCTGGTATGTCAGGATTCATTGTAATACTATATAAATATATATAATAAATATTACAATTTTATATGTCAGTTATACAAGATGTAGAAATATTATTTATCTTCATGCCGCTAAAACTGATATGAAAGATATTGAGACTGCAACTGTGAAAAGGATTCACAGTATACCTGAATTTTTGCACTGAAACTTGATAATTTAAACTACTACACTTTCAGTGATAATGCATGATGTAAATATATATATATATATATATATATATATATAATTATATATACATATATATGTATATAATTCCCTTTACGGGACTGTCATGTTATGTTGACAGTGTACAGCCACTCTCTCTCTCTCTATATATCTATCTCCCTCTGTCTCTCATGTCTCTCTCTCTCTCTATCTATATATATATATATATATATATATATATATATATATATATATATATATATATATATATATATATATATATAACAACTTATAAACAAGGGCAAAAGAAAATTATTTCTATGCCAAAATGCTGATAACAGACTTTTAAATCGTCAATTTCCACATATTATTACATACCCACTACAGAAATATGTTGTACTGAAATCGAGGAAAGCTAGCCAACAGAATTTTTTAAAGAAACATTCATTATTTCTATATTTAATCAATTTTGGAAATAATCTCATGATAGATTTTTTCCTAGGTCAGTAGAAAATACAAATAGAAATGAAATACATATATATATATATAGAGAGAGAGAGAGAGCCCATATCTGAAGTAGTGCTGTTTAAAAGATATTCTAGTGAAAGAGGTATTTAAAGAGAATCAACAAATGTTCAAGAATAACAGACCGCTGGGTAACATTCCAAAGCTGCTTTAATAATTAGTCGAAGGCTTTCTCTCATAGTTTCTTCAATATTTAGCATCCAACACTCCACATTTCCAATTGGATATAAAACAGCCTTAAAATCAACTTCTTCTCCTTCACCAGAATACATTTTTGTTATTTGAAGATCTTTTTCAAATTTAAGCTGTAAAATATATAAAATATGAGGAAAAAGACCATTTTGCATTCACAGGATAATGGTTACAAATGTTGGTACTAGGCCAGCAATTTTAAGGGAGGGCCTAAGACAATTACATTTCCTGCATCGTTCACTTGTACTTATTTTATCAAGTCTGATTTGATGAAAGGCAAAGTCAACTGCAGTAGCATTTGAATCAAAATGTAAAGTTAGAAGAAATGTTGCTAAGCTTTTTGTCTGGCTAATAATTTTGGGAGTTCACCTTTCTGACATTCCATTGGTTATGATGGTGAGGGTTTCAGCTGATCCAATCAATGGAACGGCCTGCTCATGTAAGTGGCTGAGTACTCCACAGACACACATACCCTTAACATAGTTCTGGGGGAGATTCAGCATGACACAAAATGTGACAAGGCTGACCCTTTTCAATTACATTTTTGCCAGCTGAATGAACCGGAAGAATGGGAAATAAAGTGGATCTTGCTAATGAACACAATACACCATCAGGAATCTGACTCATCACTTTACAATCATGGGCTGAACACCTTTACCTTGTGAACTTTACTTTCCTAAATTTCCAGAATACTAGTATGTTGATAATATCATACAATTTGGCACGTAAAAAGCACCATCCGATCATGGCCATTGCCAGCCTCACCTATGCCCCGTGCCGGTGGCACATAAAAAGCACCATCCGATCGTGGCCATTTGCCAGCCTCGTCTGGCACCTGTGCCGGTGACATGTAAAAAGCACCCACTACACTCACAGAGTGGTTGGTGTTAGGAAGGGCATCCAGCCGTAGAAACATTGCCAGATCAGACTGGGCCTGGTGCAGCCTCCTGGCTTCCCAGACCCCAGTTGAACTGTCCAACCCATGCTAGCATGAAAAGCAGACGCTAAACGATGATGCTGATGAGGATGATGATATCAGTAGCTTAAAAGTTAGTAGTATTTCGTCCCTTTCTTGTGTGATATATTTCACTTATAAAATATTTTGTAGTAGAAGAACATTTTATAAATTTATTTATTGTGTTCTAATTCACATGTTTACAAGTTAACCTCAAATACACTACAGTCACACAAAAAAAGGGAAAAAAATGAATTTAAGTAGACAACTGAATAACTTTCTGCTTTGTCCTTTCTTCCACAAATTCCTCATTTTCTCCATCATTAAATATCCTAAAGAATATCCTTAAAAATGGCCATCCACTTGACTGGATTCACTCTTTAATAAACTACTTACACACACACATTGCTTTTCTCTTTGAATTTTGTACCTCTATTATAACAGTTTCTATTTCTTTGAGGCAGCAATCTATGGTCTACTTTCACCCAGATCCAATTTATGTCTCTTGGCTATAACTTCCTATCTCCTCTTCCGTGTTTCACTTCTCAAAACCCAACTGATCCTTTTATCAGATATATTCCTTGCATATGATTTTCCCCTACCAGCATTATCACTACCCTGGAGTTCAAAGTGAACATCAATCACATTAATGTTTCCAAGCTGGGAAAAGGCTTGTAGAAATAATGGACATCGTCCCTCCTTTTCACATCACTAAATAACATGAAATATCATTACCATAATGTTCTTTGAAACTTCATTTCATTTAACTAATTAGGGAGAGTTTACAAAAAAAACAAAAGACGAAGACAGGTGGTGTAGAAAACAAACAGAAGTATTAGTATAATGCTCAGGAATAGAAAAAGTCTTTTATGTTTCGGCCCTACACTCTTCTACAAAAAGGGACACAGAAAAAAACAAGGAGAGAAAAAAAATGTGTGTAGTGGCTAATGATCTATCATGGCAACTAATTATACTGATTGTAATTCTACTAACTGACAGTTTTATTTCTCTGCCATAGAAAGCCAGATCCTGCAGGCTGGATGCAAGATACGATGAGCCAATCTAAATGCAATACCTTAACATGAAACTATCTCTACTTCATGCAAATGACTGCAGACCATCTATGCTTAGATTACCAACTGACATCTACCATTCGCCCAAGGAACAAAAGGCATATTTCCCCTAGGTTATGTGGCTAAGACCAATCATTCAACCATAGACATATTTCAATATTGCAACTAGATTAACTGCTAGCACCAATCATTCAACCATAGAGTGAAAAAGACAGATGCAATAGACTGGGGAATTTAGACTCAAGAAATAGTTAAATGTTAAAGAAGAGAATGGTGAAAGTATGAGTTTGACTTGTTTACCCTTGCAATATTCTCAAAACATTTCCTTAAATGTGGCTGTACAGCAGTTGGATCTTTGGTCTGTGACAAAATTTCCAGGAGTTCATCATCTGACAGGAAGTAAAATCGTGGAAAAGAAGAACGTTTTGTCTCCAGGTAGTCAGTGAGTCCTTTCTGTACTTGATCTAACAATTTATTGCATTCTTTCAAACTGTCTAATAGGCGTGCATCGGCGCAGAGGTTGATAACCTACAGGGAGATATCAAACATTGATATTGGGAAGATACAGAGAGACACAAGACATAGAAAAAAACACTAGAGAAAATACATGAAGACATAACATGAAGTTGTATTACTCACAGAAGTGATATCAATTTCAAACGAATATCAGTCACAGAGGTACATCTAAACAAAGTCTAAATGTTTGCATAACTATAGGTATGACCATAGATAAACATGAAAATTGTAAAAATTTTAGTAATGGGGGATATAGATATATTTTGTAAAAGGCTTCAAGTAGCTATACAAATATATTTATATAACAATTTTTAGTAAAACGAAAGTTCTATAAATGCTATTTTTCAAGTTGAAGTTAATTAGGAAGCTGTTTACCTGTGGATTTTCTTTGGCATTTTTCATGATTTTCCTCCATAGTCGCTCCATTGTTTGATAGCGCTTGCTTTCCACAGGTAACTGTCTACTAATATCTTCAGAAGTGAAAATTGGCTCAAGGTACATCCATGACCTTTGACATGCCAGCCATTCATCCAAAACATCCTAAAACAGGCAGAATTAATATTAAATAAAGTAGAGAATATTTATTGACTGTTCATTATTTCTTTTGCTTTTTTTTTTTTTGTTTTGGTGATTTGTATTTCAGCTTTAGAAAAGTAACAAAAGAACCTCCACTTCTTTCATTCAACAAAAGGAAAATGTGTTTCTTGAATTTTTATAATCTAAAATTTAAAACCTTTATATATATATGGAGGCGCAATGGCCCAGTGGCTAGGGCAGCGGACTCGCGGTCATACGATCGCAGTTTCGATTCCCAGACTGGGCGTTGTGAGTGTTTATTGAGTGGAATCACCTAATGCTCCACGAGGCTCCGGCAGGAGGTGGTGACAATCCCTGCTGTACTCTTTCACCACAACTTTCTCTCACTCCTTCTGTTGGCCTGCTTGCTTAGCCAGTAGGGTGGTGTCATTTGAAGGCTAAAACAATGTGAAGCGAATTGTGACCAGCGATGTGTAGCAACATCTGATAGCCTGGTCGGTCATGGTGATATATATATATATATATATATATATATATATATATATATATTCTGAAAATGAATTTTTAAGGAAAGTTAAAATGTAAACTTCAAGAAATCCTACCTGTGATATACGCAATTTATTTTCCCAAGCAGAAATTTGAGCTTCAAATGCTTTTTTGTATGGAGAAAATGACATACTCTGTGTCATGACTATATGATCATCTAACATTTGTGATGTATCATCTGAACATTTTAGGATGTGCGTGCCTGTGTTTTTATATGGCATTATTTCAAATAACACTGGTTCCCATTCCTTTTCCATTTTATTCAGTGCCTGAAACATTAATAGATAACAGAATAAAAATTTTAGTTAAGGTTTAAAACACGTGACATTTCAAATAATTTTCTTCAGAGAATAAAAGAATTTAGAAAGGTCTTTTTTTGTCTATACAAAATATTTTCTCTTCTTTTGAGTCATTTTGCTGAGTTTCTTTGATGGTAGGAAACTCAAAATTAGCTCTCAAGATGATGAATACTACCGGCTTTGAAATATATGCTGCTGTTTCTCACAGAAGCAAAATAAAATGCGCAAAATAAAATGCAGACACAAGTTACTTTACTTATATAATAAATTTCTTAACTTTAAGTTTATTTGTAAGAATTTACTTAGCGATAGATATGTTGTTTGATAGCAAGTATACGAGTTGTTTAAAGTTAGGTTTATGTATATACATGTATTAATAGCATTATTGTAGCTTTAAATTTCTTATAATTATTATTTTAACTTATATATTGTCTTTTTAAATTGGTATTTGCTAGTTTTATTATTCCCATTGATAAATATATTTATAGTATTTATTTGATACTATATAACTACGAATTAATTATTTCTTTAAGTATTTTAAATATAAGATTTCTGAAAGTTATTATTTAGCCGACGAGATATAAAGATAGTTAATTTGCTATAGCGTTCATTTAAGATTGTTTATTTGTATTTTTGAAATTAGCTATTTCATCTTTAAATATAAAAAAATTAATTCATTAGGTCTTTATTATATGTGCATATATATTTATTTATAGAGATTATTTTAGATCTTATTTATATACATTTATATATTTTCATTGATAATTTATATATTATTTAAATTTTATATTTTTAATAATATAATAGTTTTTTTTGTAAAATATTTATGTAATTAGATATTGACTATTACTGATAAAATTAATATTTAACATTATAATCTATGTTTTGATATAATCATAATCGTTAAGTTTCTAGTTTGATAATAGAGTTTTCTTATAAGTAAAATTATATTATTTATTTCTTAAAAATATTGTTTAAATATTTCTGATTATTTATTAAAATATTACAATTAACCTGAAGATTGACTGTAACCATAATTCAAATTATTAATTGAATTTAAATTATTGTTATTCGAATTGGTTACGGGCATGTAACGATCGTAGTGTTTTTACTCTTTATCTTATATAAAACTTTTAATACTTTTTGATAGTTATATAATCATCATCATCATCATCATCGTCGTCGTCGTTTAACGTCCGTTCTCCATGCTAGCATGGGTTGGACGGTTCGACCGGGGATCTGGGAAGCCAGAAGGCTGCACCAGGCTCCAGTCTTATCTGGCAGTGTTTCTACAGCTGGATGCCCTTCCTAACGCCAACCACTCCGTGAGTGTAGTGGGTGCTTTTTACGTGCCACCTGCACAGGTGCCAGGCGAGGCTGGCAACGGCCACGGTCAGATTGGTGTATTTTATGTGCCACCGGCACGGAAGCCAGACGAGGCGGTGCTGGCATCGGCCACGAGTCGGATGGTGCTTTTTACGTACCACCAGACCAGGGATCCTGGCTGGTTCAATTCGATTTCGATTTCGCTTGCCCCAACATGTCTTCGCAAGCAAGGGGGTTGGCATGGGTAAAACAAAAAAAAATAATAAATAAAATAAAATAAATAAAATAATAATAATAAAGAAAAAAATATATATATATATATTTAAAATTTATAATTTTAAATTATTTAAATAATTTTTAAAATTTTAACTTTAATTTAAATATTTTAATTTGGAATTTTATATTTTTTATATTTTATATTTTTTTAATTAATTTTATTTCTATGTATTGGCTTATGATTTTCACTGTTTGATTTGGCTAATAGTGGTTTTATCTCTAATTTAATATAATATTTATACTATAAAATTAGATTTAATCCTAAATCTAATTTTTCCCTGTAAGTTTGGATTTACTCCCTAATATCATTATTATATATACATATATATATATATATATATATATATATATATATATATGGTGGTGGCTGCCCCCTCGTTATCGAGTATGGCCATTGCACGAAGCTTAATCAATGTTGTTATCATGCAATGCCTGTGCAAGAAGACTTTTTTTAAAGTGAGGAAAGGCTGTGCACTGAGTCAATCCCATTCACTAAGCAACAGCAGCCCTAATCCAAAAAGAAGAACAAGTCAACATCATCGATAACCACTGAGCCTCAGGTTTTATGTTGGAATTATCCCAGTTACCTGAGTTGCCTTCTCCTAGAAGGATGCCCTAATGCCCTAACAAAGGCTAGGAGTGCTTCACTCCCAATGGTTTAACTGCACGATCGGGTATTCAGTCCGATTGTTTCTATGTCCCCGCGCATGATACAGCCTTAAGACATTTATTGGATGGCCGTTGACTCTCAAGAGTTCCTCCACCCTTTGACGGGTTTTGTTTTTCATCCCGCAGGGTGTCCGATAAACAACCTCCTCACCAAGTAAGCTTGGTGGGGTTGCCAGTTTAGTTGCCGACGACCTGACCATGCAACAGGTTGTACTGGGTTACATGTTACCAGTAGCACTCGAAAGTGACCTGACATAATATATATATATATATATACACACACATACATGCTAAAATAAGAATGAGCTGGATAATTAAGGGTCTTTCCCTCAGATTCAAAGGCAGATTGTATGATGCCTGTGTAGGTACAGCTATACTATATGCCAGTGAAACATGGGCTATGACTATAAAGCAGGGGTGGGCAAACTACGGCCCGCGGGCCGCATGCGACCCGCCATAGGTTTTCATGCGGCCCGCCGAGAGCTTTTATGAATCCCAACTTCTATGCAGATACTTCGTAACTGTACGGTAATTCACAATATTTTCACTTGATTTTTATAAATGAGGCCCGCCAAGGTTCCAAAGACGCACTGTGCGGCCCGTGATCAAAAAAGTTTGCCCACCCCTGCTATAAAGGATTTGTGAAGGCTTGAAAGAAAAGAAGCTAGCATGCTCCACTGGATGGGTAATGTCAGTGTGCACACACACAACAGAGTGTAAATGATTTAAGAGGAAAACTGTATATAAGAAGCATCAGATGCAGTGTGCAAGAGAAAAGATTGCACTGGTTTGGTCATGTGATGCATATGGATGAGGAGAGCAGTGTAAAAAAGTGCCAAACTTTAATAGTTGGGGGAACATGTGGAAGAAGTAGACTGAGGAAGACATGGGACGAAGTGGTGAGAAAGTATCTTCAGACGTTGGGCTTCACTGGAAATGACAAGGGAGCAGGGGTTGTGATGATTTGCTGTAGTTGAGAAGGGGCACCAGGCTAAGTAAAATCCCTGCCATCCATACATACAAGGGGCTTGTCTTTTACGGGTGCCAGTAGCATGTAAAAAGTACCCAGCACATTCTGTAGGGTGGTTGATGTTAAAATGGGCATCCAGCCACAGAAACCATGACACTACAGAAAAGTAGAGCCTGGACAACTTCCCAGCTGGCTAGCTCCATGTCAAACCATCCAATCCATGCCAGCATAGAAAATGGACATTAGACAATGATGATAATGATGATATATGAATTCATGTATGTGTAGACAGACAAAAAGATACACGAAAAGACACAAACAAATAAGAGATAAGTACATATATAAATAGAAATGTTTATATAAATGTGTGTGCATAATGTGGGTGTGTATAAAAGAAGAGACTCTATAAGTTACAATATATTATTTTTTTCTCAAATGTAGTCATTGTATGACTTCATATTATTAATCATTCAATTTAAACAATATCTTACCTGTTCAATTGAGTACTCTTTTCCTGCTACTTCAGCAACTTTAGCAATCACTTCAATATAGTCTTGCAGCTTCATTTCAAGACATTTACTAAAAGTTAAATTGCTTTTAGGTCGCACTTGAAAACCAAGTTCATCAGATAACTAAAATCAATTAGAAAATGTAGAAGTTGATTCCATGAAGATAAACAGAGAACATGCTTAAAAAATATGATACAAATCTTTTCTAAGAAGCCATTTATTTTTCAAAACATGTCTATATGAACTTTTAAGAATCATTTTAAAAATGATTCCATAATGCTTAATTTATATTTGTTTTCTTTTGTAGACATAATTCTATAAAATTATCATATATCAATTTAATGTTATTAATGGGGATTTTCTTCCAACCAAGGCAATAGAAGAATGTTCATCAACAGTAAGATTAATTATTACCATGACATAGAAATAAATGATCAAAATTCTACCCCTTTGTACAATTCTAAATTCTAAAATGCTACCATGTAAAATAAGTTAGGTTTAACTTTTCTAACAAATATTAATAATGATCATACATATTTAGCTTAATTACGACTGTTTTAATATTACTCTAATGAGCTAAACTTATAATAACCTAATGCAATTGTCAATGCTAGAACCATTAGCATGCTGGGCGAAATGTGAGGCTGTATTTCGTCTGCCGTTATGTTCTGAGTTCAAATTCCGCCAAAGTTGACTTTGCCTTTCATCCTTTCAGGGTCGATAAATTAAGTACCAGTTACACACTGGGGTCAATGTAATTGACTTAATCCGTTTGTCTGTCCTTGTTTGTCCCCTCTATATTTAGCCCCTTGTGGGTAATAAAGAAACAGAATTAATGAGATTCAGTGAGAGGTTTTCTACATAATTTGCAAACCCTGGAATCATGTACATCAATATGTGAAATGTAATAGCAAAATATTAGCTAACTGGGTTCCAACAATTGCCAGCTTTAGAGGCAAGATGATAGTTCAGAAATAGAGAGAGAGAATTTGCATATTGATTAGTTCTGAGAATATAATTGGAATAAATGAATTTAACATTCAGTGCTTTTTTGAAGACACCTGAGATTCTTTGAATGACATCTTCATGCAATTTTGGCAACTGTTCCCTCAATGACAATTATCAGTTGACCCTAAATTGTAAACTTTATTTCATTTATTCATCTTGTATCTGCATTTTTGAACCTGCAGTTTTTATGTCATCCTAATTTATTACACCTTTGTCTTTGAAACTACCTTCTTTTTCTAATTACCTTCTTACACATGCAAAAATGAACATTAACTTCAACAAATGAACATTAACTTTAAGTAACTTTTCTGAATTCCTGCTCCAACAGAATCATTACCAGTTATACACAACTAATTTTGAATGACTACAATTGCTTAATAGAGAAAGATATTTAAAACTAGAAGAATGGCATTATTGGTTACCAAAACAACGATTGTTAAAACAGGAATGGTCTTGGGTTTATTATTCAATAGAATTCAGGTATTACTCTTCTTATTTTGCCAAGCTGCCAGTAGAAAATAACTTGGATCCAAAATTATTGTCCCACTTCTACAGCTGATAACTTCATAATATATGAGCTACAAAACACTCACTATGTACTACTTACTTTTAACAAGCTATGTGATGATGATTCCTAAACACTGGGTTCATCAAACGCCTTAGTAAAATCATCTTTAAAATTTACATTATGATGTCAACATTTCCTGATGGTTATAACATAAAAAAACTGTAAGACTATATTCTTTATTTTTCTATCTGATTTAAAACGCTGTATTTCAGTCTATTCTGGAGTAAAACCAGATATCATTAAAAGAAATTTCATGAGTTTTTTTTTTTTTTATATGGCCACGTTTTTTTAGCAGACATCATAATGTGGGACTACTTCCAAATACTGGTAATGCAAAACCTTCTCTGGTCAACACTTCTTAGGGCTTAGTCACAGCAAAATGTCCAGTCTGTTTCCAGCCACCATCTTAAATACTCCCTATGTTTAAACGAAGGGAAATAGATCACGTATTAAAATTACTGGTGTCCTCTTGATTTTTTTCCAGAGATGTTCCAGGAAAGCACGTAAGTTTGAATAGAGTTCAATATAAAAAGCATACAAAAGGAAATGCCAACAAATTAAAAGTCTTTAAAACTCTAAACACAAAGAAACATGAAGTCCGTGTAACCATTGTTTATAGTGATACTGTATCTTTATATATATAAAACTGAGAATGTGTGTCTGTCTGTCTGTGTGTTTCCCTAAAACTTGAGAACTACACAACCAATTTCATTCAAATTTTACACATGCCTTACTTAGGGTCCATGTAGTTTCATGGGCAAAAAAAATGTTCAACTTCTTGCCTAGAGCGAGCCCATAGCAATATCATATCTTCTTCAGTATTATGTGTTAAAAGTGAAACAAAAACATTTCTCTATTTTATGTCAGATACTTTCACTTTAACAATAAAAATAATAATAACAATTGAATTATATGTCGTAAGTAATAATTAAAATCAAACTAAAGTATAATATAATCGTAACATAAAAAAAAAGTAAAAATAGCAATTGGTATAAAATTGCATCAATGACTTGAACTTGAATAAGTGGTTTCACATGAATGGGAATAAATTAAAAATAAAATTAGCGTGCAGAAATGGAATAGTCCAGATGGATAATAAAAAATTAAATTAAAGAAAAGACTATTGTCTATAAAGTATACAATGTAGAGAAAAAAGGTCGCGTTTTTTTGCGCTCTGTAAAATTCGGTTAAAAAAGAAAAACAACAAAAAGTGAATTGTGGTTGCGGAATTGGAACGTCGGTTGGTGCGGTTTCGCGTCGCACTGGTTCTGTGCATCGCACGTTTTCTGTTCGGGAGGCCGTTTTTCGGTCTGAGGCGACTATGAGCCGCCTCTACCAAACGGATGAGATGGAAGGGAGAAATTTCTCTGAAATTCGTCGACATCTGAGGAGGAGTTGGCGGTGAAAAAAATGGAAAGCACCTATGCAGGTATAACGAAGAAGTCAACAGAAAAAGAGATAGACCTGGCTAAGTTGACGGACTTCCAGGAGTTCATGAAGGAGGAGGAGAACGGAGAGGTTGAGCTGTTGCCTCTAGCAGGGCGCGGAGACTGGTTCCATCGTAGAACCATTAAATATAAAGTATTTATGAATGGAGGTAGAAAAATGGAAGTGATTAACATGGAAGCAATTGAAGAGGCTTTCAAACGGACAGGAGAAGAAATTGTGTACATGACAAAAGGATTAGAATATGGAACCATAACGGTACAATTTAAAAGTGAGAAAGCAGCCAGGAATATAGCAGCCAAGGTGGTGAGTACAGAAAAGTTTTACTTGTTCCCCTCGTATTTGAATAGAAGGACCACCAGAATTAGGGTGGAAGGAATACCTCCACACCTAGAGGGCGAATTAATAACGGCTGCGGTTATCAAAGGAAATGAAGATAAAGTGGACATCCTCCACGCCATTATGAAATATGAAGGCGTGAGAGGTGCCACACTAGTAATGAACATACAGACGGAGGCGGAAGTTATAGAAAAGCTTACGGACAGTATAAAAACTGGAAATATTATTATGAGAGTGTGGGTGGAGGGTAGGGCGCCCAGGTGCTACAAGTGTGGCATGAGGGGTCACATAAAAGCCTACTGCCCTCCACCACTAAAGGAAAAAGAAAAGGAAATCGTCACGGAAGCCCCAAAAGAGGAAGAAACCAAAGAGAACCAAAGGGAAAAAGAAACGACAGAAGAAGAGGAGATGCAACAAGAGTGGGAAGAAGGAAGAAAAAAGAGAAAAAGAAAGAAAAAGAAAAACTGTGCGAAGCCCCAACCCACCCCAACACCACCCGCACCCTCTGAATCCCACCCTTCCCCTGCAGACAGTGAACCCACCCACTCCCCTCCAACAAGAAAACAAAAGAAAAATAACAATACAGACAGACAAGAGTTTGAAAACGAACCCAGGCCGAACATTTATATTGTGACTGAACAGAAAGAGGTTGAAAGGGTAATGGAGGAGTATGAATGGTATGAAATGGATGGGACCAGATATGCAGTGCTGGAAAAGAAGAATATAGATGAGTTTGTGTTGAGGTGTGAAAGGGAGAATTGGGAGGTGAAAGATACAAGAATGAGCGATGAATTCGTGGAATATATGGAGGACAGTTTCGGAGTAAGAATGGATATGGATGGTCTTCGTATTGGGAATGAACATTCAGGTGACAGTGAAAACAAAAGGACAGGTAAGTGATGCTGGCGGAGGGGGCTGTTAGCATCGCTTTCATATTATCATTTTTTCATTTTCATTTGCTCATAAATTTAATCATATTGTTCTATGTCCCCCATGTTTTGTTATGTCCGCCATTCTTCGTAGCCCCTGGTGGGTAATAAAGAAATAACATGGAGGAAATCTACCCACGTGTGTTGTGAGTTATTTTGTATGTGAAAATTGGAAAAAAAACTGTTAAAAATTGTCAAAAAATTGAATCGCGCGAGGCGTTTGCCGCTATGTGTTTGAACCTTTTATAGAAGGTGTGTCGACCCTCAAGTCATGGAGACTTACGCGGGGGTCGCCACAACAAAAAGTGACGAGTCTCTTAGAATAAAAGAAGTGTTCTTTAGAAAAGAACAATTGAAGGAATACGAGAAGTTCGTCAAAAGGGAGGGTGACAGCGTGAAGCTGGTCCCACCTGTGGAAACAATAGAAGAGAAAAATAACAAGACGATAACGTATAGAACGCAAGATAGAAACACGAGAAAACTGGTGAGAGTGACGATTGAAGAAATAGAGAAATGTCTGGGGGACATCATGAAAAAAGCGACTTTTGTAGACAGAGGAAAGAAATATGGTACGGTGGAGGTGAGATGCGCAACAAAGGAAGTGGCGGCCTCATTGGCTTCCACTGTCCTGAAAGCGGAAAATTTCACCATGTGGCCGACGTATAAAGGAAGACGAGGGGTACGGGTAAGAGTCCCAAAGGTGCCCCCAAATATTAAAACAGAAATGCTGGTAACAGCCATTATTGGGGCAGCAAAAGAGGAAGTAGAAATAGGGTCAATTAAGGAGACGAACGTTGTAAATTGGAAGGGATTCGGAGTAGAGTTGTGGCTGATGGCCACAATGGAAGACATCGAAAGATTTCCCTTCCAAATAGAAATAGAAAACGAGAAAACAATTAGTGTAATAGTGGAAGGCAGAAAACCGAATTGCTACCTGTGCGGTTCAAGAGGGCACATAAAAAAGGAATGTCCGCTGTATGAATTCACAGCGGAGCAAAAGAGACACAAAGTGGAGAGAAGGAAAACGAACACGAAGGAAAGAACAGCGAAAACAAGGAAAAGGAAATAACGGAGAAACAACAAGAGAAGGGAAGTAACAGCGCACTGAAGGAAAATGAAAACAAAGGGAAGAAGATAGTAGAAAAGGAGCAAAATTCACAGGGTGCAGAAGTAGTGGAGAAGGAGCCAAGGCAGAAGCAAGAGAAAGAAAAGGAAAGTACATTAAAGGAAAGAGAAAAAGCAGGAAAAGAACAAGAGAAGGAACAGAACCAAGAGAAAGGAAAAGATGGTATGCAAAAAGGAAAAGAAACAACAGGAAAGGAACTTAAGGCACAGGGTAGAGAGACGGCAGACAAAGAGCCAAAAAGACAAGAGAAGGAAAAAGAAAGAAGAGAAAGCAAAAAGAGAGAAAGAGAGAAACCGAGGGAGGAGAAAAAAGAGGAAGTAAATCCTAAGAGAAAAACTAGAGAAAACGTAGGTACGAATAGAAAATTCAAATACTATGGAACGTTGATCCATCACAGGCACTGTGAGGAGATGGAAGATTTAATAAACGTAACAAACGATATACGTGGGTCAGGATGGGCACCGAATGGAAAGAAACAGGTGCACTCGTCCACGAGAACGACGCCGAGGCGTTCATCGAGGCAGCTGGCAAGAACGTGTCAAAACATATGAAATGCCGACTTACAAGGTGGCCTCGAACGATGGAAGTTTACTCAGATTTGGTAGACATAATGGAGTATATATAAAAGAAAAGGTATTGTGAAAACTTTAATTTGGAAATGATAAAAAGAACTTTAAATTCTGAAAAAAAAAAAAGAAATGTTGAACATTGTAAAACTTTTGAAATGTATGTTGAAAATGTATAAAATGTTTTATTTGGAAAATATTGTTGACGAATAAAAAACAAATGACGAAATGTAACCGCTCGATTTCGGGGATCGAGTGGGCATTACACCACATTGTACAAACTTCATAATTCATTATTCATTTTCCCGATTGTATTGTCCCATCTATGTAGCCCCTAGTGGGTAATAATAAAACAACATGGAGGAAAGCACCTTCGAAAAGTGTCTTGGTGCGACTATGAAAGGTATCTAATCAGAGGCGGTAAATTCGCCACAATAGAAGCAAGGTTCGAGTCAACAGAGCGTGCAAGGGAGTACTCGACTCGAACTTGCAAAGTGGAAATATTTTATTTTTACCTTTATATCTGGGACATAGGACGTCCCGGAAAAAAATTTAAAACGCCCCCCCCCCCCCAGTAGAGGTAGGCTGGATTGTAGCCACACTTCTATACAAGAGGGAGGACAAGATACAATTGATCGAAATTACAAGAGACGGGCTAACAATTCCAGTCTGTTATATATTTTGAATATTGTTATCACAAGATATAACTTTGTATTTTGTATTTTATGTGTAGATGTATATATATAGATGTACATGTAATATGTACACATATATACACATATATACATGCACTAGCACTATGACCCAGCAACGACGGGTCTTTAATGCTAGTATGGAATAAATACAAACAGCAGTCACTCAGAATGATAGTTGATGATCCTGATTTTTTATCTGTTTTATCTCACTCAATTCATTCACCATAATTCAAATTTACAAAAGGTTTTCATGCTCCTCTTCTTGCATTCTATAGTATTTTCCTTTTGGCTCATTTTTTGTGGTCATTTTTTTGTCTTTTATTCATTTTTTACATCCCTTCACATGATTCAGCCTCAAGTTATTCTTACAAGGCTTTTCAATTCTATCCCTTAAACCAGCATTACATCTAATATTTCCTAATTAATACAAATTCTCATCAACCTCTTCATATGTATTTCATTTTCCTCTTAGCTCTTCTTGATCTACAGCTTAACTGCTTTTATTAAATCCTCATATTTTCTAATTGAAACAGCTATATCTTCCACACTTCAGGATTTTCTAATCATTACATCTATGTAACTGAGTGGTTTTCATCCTTTATAAGATGCAGAAGTCTCCAACTTCTGGTATGGCCTGTTGCTCAGTGTGATAACAGCAGTCAGTAAAACTTTGTTGTTGAGCAGTAAATGTACATCTAGATAAAAATATGCCACTAAATCACTTTTCATCTTCTTTTGAGTTGTTTCGAGCCTCACAAGAAACCTGGTGTCCATATCATCACGGCAATCTGGGCACTTCTTTTACATGGTCCAGATTTTGGCCTCATAGAGAAGAATACTCTCTACACATGCTCTAAAGAAGGTTAGCCTTGTTAAACGGCTGATGTAGTTTAACTCTTTTTTTGTTTCAAGGCTTGAGCACCAATTGAAAAATTCAAATTTGATTGCAAAGAATCCAAATTAGATTGAAAACATTTATAATAAAGTCAGATTTTGAACTTCATAGTTGAGAAACCACAAGATCAAGACTTGGAGAAAGATGCTATAATGCAAACTCGTTTAACCTATCCAATGATAATGATTACAATGCGTACCTGATCCCAATGTCGATTTCTCATCCCTGGATTTCTAAGTCCCTGAAACAGTGGAATAAAAGGTCTAAATTCTTCAATCTGGCCTTTTATAATTATGGCAACTTCTTGAACAACTGAAAATAAAGAATCAAAAAGTTTAAAATTTTAAATATTAGCATCAAACTACACATACAACAGAATGATACGTCTATATTAAAATGTTTGATGACACTCTGCCAAACAACGTAATTATACTTCATCTGCAAGGTTAAGAAGTATTTTTAAGAGTATACCACGTTAATTTATTTGATTCCTTATTGTCAAGGAAGTCAAGATTTTGTTGAATAATTAAACATATTTTAACAATCAAAGACAAACACCCATCTCTGTAATAAATGCCACCAATGCACAGGCATCACTCTCTGTATCACACTGCCCATATATTCAAGAAACAATTTCATAAATTTCCCTTCAGTTCAGATGAAATATGATATTCAGTAATGTAAAGAAATATAACTAAATTTTGCATAGTTAAACACTGTGCAATGAATATCTGACTGATAGTCAAAAAAGTTATGCTAACACATACTTATAAAAATTAAGGTCAGAACTAAGATACTGAATGTCATGAAGTCTGTCAAATCTATTCCTTAATCTTTAACATTCTGAGTTTTCTTTTTTTCTTTTCATAAAAAAAGACTATTCTGTGAAATAGGCATGATTCTTTAAAATGAGTCATTTAGATTTACTTAAAACCAATTTTTCTTTGTTCTTTTTTCAGGCTTCAGTTATTGGACTATGGCCTTGCTGGAATAGCACCATATATAGACCTTTTAATTTTTGATATTTAATCAAAATCAAATTCGATGACTGGAATCTGTGCTAGCGGGGTGCAAAGAGCACCATACGAGTGTGGTCGTTGGCAGAGCGGCTAACTGGCTTCCGTGCCATTGGCACATAAAAGGTACTATTCGAGTGTGATCGTTACCAGTGTTACCTTACTGGCACTTGTGCCTGTGCAAGTAGAGTGCCAAGAGCACCATCCAAGCGTGTTCATTGCCAGAGGGCACCCATGGCAATTGATACAGTTGTATCAATAGGAAAATAGCATCAGTGGTACTTCTCTCTTGCATAAAGCTAACACTGTATATATGTTATGTATGAAACAAATAAATTTTTAATTTAATGCTGTTTCAATTATGCCTAATAGATAAATTACATATCATTTAAATTATGAAAGACTTCTGAATCACCTTGTATAACTTTGCTTTTCTAATGCGTAATGTAGTATCTTTTCCACTATTTGCCATACTATATCATATAGTATCTTCATTACTTAATATTACAACTAATTCAAAATCAGTTGTTTTTACCAATTCTAACCAGCTTTTAATAATTTCAATATTGTCAAGTCAAAACTTCAAATAAATGATTGATAAATCAAGAGAGGTAACAGAACTTCAGCTTGGTCATGGCTACAAAGTTTTGTAGTCAAATGAACATATAAAGAGAATTGAAATTACATACCAGGACTGTCTTGAAATATTCTGACTGATTTATGCATAATTTTATAAGAATCCAGAACATTCTTTTCAACGTCTTCAGCATTGATAGACAGCAGTGGATCATTCAGCCAGCTGTCATGCCATCTCTGCCAGTCGGATGCTGTAACCCAAAGGCTGCGAAATGGTTCAAATTCTTTTACCATCAGATGAAGTTTATCATACTAAAAATAGAATTAGATAATGGATAAGGATATTATTGGAACTCATTACAGTTCTTCCTGAAAAACTTTCAGTGACTTCATTAAGTACACTAAGAAAATAAGAAGACAGATTACATCCTTAATTCAAAATACTTAAATTAACCAAGCATAAAAATACATTGAAATATAATTCCAAAGACATCAGTAATAAAATTAAATGTCAGGCTGAATTTTAGGGAGCTCATACATTTATAAATGACAACATTTATGATAAGTTGTAGAGTCATCATCATCATCATCACCACACTGTCCTTTTCTTCCGTGCTGGATGAAATTAATTTTTCTTTGTCAGTCCTTTGTTACCTGGTTTGCAATAAATATGCACTACCAATTCCTCTTATTTTACATGATATTTTTTAGAGTGTTTTTTATGGCTAAATACTCTTAACTATGTCAGTGGTGTATTTAACTGTGTATTTAATTACAAAACAAAAGCCTGTCTGCAACAAAAAGATAAATAAATGGGAACTGGAAGTAATAATAGACAAGGTTTATTTATGCTATACAGGTGATACCACTCTTCACTCTTTCCCATCCAGGTGACATCCACAAGCAATCTAAACATGATACATGCATTATTTCTTCCACAAATAAAGAACCCCCAAATATTCTCCGAAGGGAATATGACAATCTCGTTTCCTTCAACAGCACAAAGAGAGACTATACATATCAAATAGAGAGGCAATTAAAATCTTCAAAGTCAATACAAAAACTAAGCCTTATAATCATTTATGACCTCTACTGGTGATGTTACATTCACAACATAGCAAAAACTGCTTCTCAAAGACTAAACTTCTTTAGAGCTAAAGAATACTTCAGCTTCGAACAAATGCTGACTACATACAAAACTTGTGTGAGTCTCTCGATAAAAACTTCTACAAATGGGATGGTGCTGCCACTACACACAAAGACATCAAAAAGAATATCTGGAAGAATGATCAGCACACTTTGATCTCTGGGTCATGGGCACATTGTAATCTCCTCACTCTTTTTACCCACTCATGGTTACATGAATGAAAACAAGCCAGTAGTAGATCCTCACCACTAGAAACCACATATGTTTACCACTCATGTAATAAATGTCCTTCTACTGATGGTTTCAATGACACATGTCAATACACAACTGTCATGATTCTGCATTTAACTAATCCAATTATATGATAATTGGATTAAAAGCTGCAAGGCTAAAAAGTAATTTTTGCTTTGTGAATCATTAACAAGCAATGGTCACACTCACTACTGAGACAGAAGATAGTGTGTGTGCTTGAATATTTTTCCTTGATCTCTTAAATTTTTTCATACCAACTTTTAAGCTTTTGTAAAGCATTAAATATAAAAATACCCAAATTAAGTGAAATTTCTCTTCAGTATTAATAATAGCAGAACCAAAGAGAGACAACATCGTTTTTGCTCCTGTATTTTCCCTCCTCTTTTCCCCTCCCAACCTCAACTAATAATCAGTAGCACTTCTCCTGTCACACTTTATACCAAATTTTCTTCTTACCTGGTCCAGAGGATTTCAGGAATATGGTAATTCATTGAGTAGTAGTACTTTTAATAATTATTTTGATGAGAGCTACTACCTCTGTTAGTAATGAAGGACTCCTCCCACAGAGTGAAAGGCAGATAGTACGATGCCTGTCTACAAACAGCTATGCTACATGGTGGTGAGATATAGGCTATGACTACTGAGAATATATGAAGTCTTGAAAGAAATGAAGCCAGTATATTTCACTGGATGGGTAATGTCAGTGTGCATTATTAGAGTGTAAGGGATTTGAGAGAAAAACTGAGTATATGAGGCATCAGATGTAGTGCGCAAGAGAGAAAACTGCACAGGCACACCCATGTAATGTGTATGAATGAAGATAGCTGCATCATGAAGTGCAGATCTTTAACTGCAGAGGGAACATGTTGAAAGGGTAGACCCAAGAATATGTGGGACAAAGTGGTGAGAAAAGATCTTCAGACATTGGGCCACACAGAGGGGATGACAAGGAACAAAGACTTCTGGTGGTTTGTTGTGCTTGAGAAGGTACATCAAACTAAGTAAAATCATGGTTGTCCTTGCACAGAAGCATGTCTCCTAAATCACTCTTCAGATGAGCAATCTTAATCTTGTGGGCTCATGGGTTCTGATGCTACATGTGCGCGATACGAATATAAAGGCACCTACCTTCTCTTCCTCGTGATGGAGACCTTTCGGTGGTAACGGATCCTTCGACACAGCCCTGATCCGAACACTAATGATAGCTGCTGCTGCACCCAACCTAGCGACGTCTTCCCACATCCTCACACCTCGATGACCCTCGTTCGAAAGGCCAATGCCCGGTCTGCCGCGCCTGCCGGCTGCCCCCTTCTACTCCACATACTCAGCGATCCTTCGACACAGCCCTGATCCGAACACTAATGATAGCTGCTGCTGCACCCAACCTAGCGACGTCTTCCCACATCCTCACACCTCGATGACCCTCGTTCGAAAGGCCGAATGCCCGGTCTGCACGCGCCTGCCGGCTGCCCCCTTCTACTCAGCCCCAACTTCCGGTCAACTCACCCAGCTGCTGACGTCATCCCACACGCCACCCTGATCTTAAAGATCACAATCTCTTCGCTCCATGTCGTAGTCCACCATCCAACTGGGAGAGTGCCTTGCGCGTCGAGATCTTCTCAAGCTGGGCACCTCGTTCTCCCCCTCTCCAGAATCGTCGTCTGTCGAAGCGACAATCCTGCGAAGGTCCAAGACGTGTCGCGGCATTCCATCTACGGAGACGTTGTTTCTGGAATTGACCGCCGTCACCGTTCCTCTGCTCCATTGAGACGTACAGCGCACCTTTGGTGGCTTAACCCAGACTTCCTCCCCCATTTTCACACGAACGGGTCCCTTCTCTTCCTCGTGACCCTCCAGCACTTTGCTCGGGTGCCTCCATTCATATTTGAACACAGCTCTCTGCGGCACAGATTCCTCAGCTTATCCAGATCGGGGAGACAAGTTGTACCAAAAAACTGCTCCAAGCGGCGAAATGTGCCCTCTTTCCGCTATGGGCTTGACTGTCCGATGGTGCCCCTCCACGATCCCGTTACCGCTTGGCCTATACACTGCTCTGAACAAGCGATGCATTGTCCATCAGTAGTTCTTCCATGGGACCTCTCTCTAAAAATATCCCGTTCAGGATCTGCGCGATCTCGTCAGCAATGCACGTTCTCAACTCCCTCCAAATGGCTGATGGTAGTGTGTCACATCTACAGCTAACCTTTTCCAGTTCTGCTCCACGGAAAGGCTTCCCTGTTCATGCCCATACGGAGCAGGGTTGATGGATTGACACCTGTCACAGCTCCCGATCACCTTCCGGATGCTTCTCCTAGTGACGTCAGCATCAATTTTCTTCGCCAGACACAGGGTCCTGTCCACACCCAGGTGATGCATAGCATGCAGTCTCTTCAGTTCGGAGTCATCCAACCGACACGCTGCAGCTATCCCTTTCCGGGCCTCCTCCGGTTCTTCCAACCACGCTCTTTTCACCCTGGTCAGTATGTCCACCCTGTTTTCCTCCGAAGGCATGGAAACCACATTCAGCTTCAGTCCGAACTCGGCGATCAATTCACCTAGAACTCCTAGATGGTGCTTCACTAACATCTCTGCAGCACCTTTCGTCCGCACTCTCTTTTCACCAGTGATCACCGATCCTACCCAGCCAAGCACAGTGACCGAATCCGTCCGGATTTCAATTGTGCGGAGCCCCCATTTCAAGGCCAAGTTCACCCCTCTCAGCACCGCGTCTAATTCGGCGACATTGATGTGGTTGAAATCATCTGCTTTCCAAAGCCAGGCCACGTCCTCCACCGCAGCGCCTTCGATTGCCAACACAACCCCTATCGCTATACTGCTAGCGTCACACCAGACATTCCGTCTTGGGCACGTACCAGTTCCCCCTGACCGGGTCTTCCGCTCTCGTCCTCTCTAGGATTTCCTGCATCATCACCACTGTCCCTTCTCCCACCTTGTCACCCCAACACTCCCCCTCTGCTCGTCTCTTGGTGTAACTACATGCCATGCGCAGCCATCCAGCGATCGGGTAGTGACTGACCAACTTCCCACACACCGAGAACAGCTCTCTCCTGCTGACACTGGAACTCAGCTCTGGGATTTCATTCCCTCTCCGGAACACCAATTCACCCGATCTATCTCTTCGCAGCTTCAGCTCTAGCGCGGCTCCCCCTTCCATCGACTCCGGTGGCTTCGCATTCAGTCCGAACTTCTCCAGATGTCTAACTACCTCGTTGGCTGGCACTACAGTTTCGTCCACCAAAATGTCATCAATGTAGGAGCTGGTGGCCTTTCAAATCTTGCCGTCTTTCCCTAGGACAGACCTAAGCACTGCCGCCATGATCTTCGGAGCGGAATTCAGCCCGAAATCCAGCCTGGTTAAACAGTATGTTCGGCCCTTGTACCGCACCAGCTGATATCGCCACAGTTTGTCGCTCACATGGAGCTGCAAGTATGCCGATTTCAAGTCGACGATCGTCGCTGCCTCGGTCGACTGTCTCCACGCACGTAACGTCTCGCCACAAACGTCTCTCACCTCACCTCCCGTGTGACACGATATGTGCTGGTTTAGCTCCCTGAAGTCCAGCACCGGTCTGACTTTTCCCTTCGTAGGCTGCACCACCGCCATCAGGGGTAGCACTCCGCCCGCTACCTCCTCCTTCCAAGGGACGAGGACCCCTTCCTCGATCCACCTCTCCACCTCGTCTTCAAACTCGACCCTGGCGTGGCCTTTCAGGGTATGCTGGTAACAGCTCACCCTGTTTTCCAGTGTTGGGGGCTCGTCCTTCCATCGCCACTCTATCATCCACCGCCTGAAAGTCTTTGTCCTCGATGGTGTAAGCGGCGCAGTCCCTCGCGGAGCTCTGCTCTCTCTGGCGATCCTGACTCGCAGTGCACGACGCCCCTACGCTTCCGAATGTGACCTCATTTCCCACAACACTGATGCCACCGAGGCAGTTGTTGGCGTCCATCCCCATCACCACATCAACTCCATCTATCACGCGTTTGGCCACAATTGCCTGCAGCCTTAGCGTCATGCCGCGCACCACTATCTCTACCTTGCTGCTGCCTCTGCAACGGATTTCGCTGCCATCGACCGCCCGGACGCTACTCGCCCTGTTCCATTCCTTCGTCACCCTCAAAGTCACAAGGGTGGTCGTACAGCCCATATCCACGAGGGCCTTGAACTTCTTCCCCTCGGCCTCCACGTCAATCAATGGCAGCATCTCCAATAGCGCCTCTACTCATTTGCGGAGAAAGTTTGAGAAGCAGCAACTTCCCCGCAGTCGTTTCCCTGCTCGCAAACACGGACAATGTGCCCTGTCTGCCTGCATCGATAGCAAACAGGCCCTGGTTGTGTACAGTCCCACGCCATGTGTGGTCCCTAGCATCTAAAACACCATCCTGAGAACGGCCGCTCTCGTTGCATGGTAAGCTTCTGTACATCTTTCTCCAGTCATCGTCCGTCTTTACGCGTCTCCGTCACCGCCATCGCTATCGCCTTCCGCCGAGAGTGCCACGTCAACACGCAGGCCTGAGCCACAAGTTCGCTCAGCGCCATCTTTTTAATCCCGGCAATCGTTGTAGGTGAATCCCTACATCGTCGGGGAACCCATTCACAAACGCCAGCCGGGCTGCTCTCTCCAGCCCTTCTCCCGCAAACCCAGCCAGAGTCGCTAACCTTCTAACTTCTGCTGCGTAGTCATCCACTTGTCCTCTTGTCCATCTGATCGCACCTAGCTTAGCAAAAGCTGTGTATTCACATTCTGTGTAGGCATCCCGCAAGCGTCGCTCTATGTTCTCGCTCAGCCGTTCCTCTTCATCCATCTCAAGGTATAGCGTTAAGGCACTCCCTTCTAAATACAGCGCCATAAGACTTGCTACATCGCTTATACCTTGCAGTCTTGCCACCAGCCTGATTTTGCGAATCCAGGCCACTACATCGCCTTCACCATTAAAGGGTCTGACAATGTCGCTGGCGATCCTAATTTTTGCAGACATCATGGCGACGAATCGTGTTGAAATGTAAATATTTAAGAATCACCGAAATAGCTTGTAGGGTGTGCGCGATACGAATATAAAGGCACCTACCTTCTCTTCCTCGTGATGGAGACCTTTCGGTGGTAACGGATCCTTCGACAGCCCTGATCCGAAC
Source organism: Octopus sinensis (assembly GCF_006345805.1). Taxonomy (NCBI): domain Eukaryota; kingdom Metazoa; phylum Mollusca; class Cephalopoda; order Octopoda; family Octopodidae; genus Octopus; species Octopus sinensis. The sequence goes on from NC_043015.1 coordinate 35,289,308, forward strand.
ACTAATGATAGCTGCTGCTGCACCCAACCTAGCGACGTCTTCCCACGTCCTCACACCTCGATGACCCTCGTTCGAAAGGCCGAATGCCCGGTCTGCACGCGCCTGCCGGCTGCCCCCTTCCGCTCAACTCACCCAGCTGCTGACGTCATCCCACAGTCTCCTAAATCACTCTTCAGATGAGCAATCTTAATCTCGTGGGCTCATGGGTTCTGATGCTACATAAAAAGCACATGTGCTACTGTCACATGAAAACATCCAACGACAGTACTGCATAAAAGCATCCAGTACACTCTTTAAAGTGGTTTGTAAGGGCATCTAGTCATAGAAATCATAGCAAAACAGGCAACCAGAGCTTGAACAGATACTCCAGCTGGCCAGCTCCTCCTGTCAAACCATCCAATCCATGCCAGCATGGAAAATAGATGATGATGATGATGATGATGATGATGTGCAATACTACTCTACTTCAAGACAAACATTTGCACAAGTCTTCTTTCCAGAGTCTATTACCTCACTCTTGCCAATGAGTCCAAAACTTGAGAACAGCCACAATCAATGTAAGCACAATGGAAAGTAGGTTTGGAGAGAAATGCCACTGCTGGGTGCAAGAGGTGACATGAGGTGAGCCTCAATCAGAATTTGCACAAATGAGGAACAAAGATATAACATATTCTGAGTGAGCAACAGTGATAGTGTGGGAGGTGTTAGCATAATCTTGGCAGAGAAATGGATAGATAAAGTGGAAATTTTACCGGTGAGTTTGTTACATTATAAGGCACAAAAAGAAAATGACTCTCCCCAGACACAACAGAATATGCTTCAACACACGAACTCATATAAAGAATCTTGCAAACCAAATCCAAAAACGAAATATATATATATACTTATATATATATGTATATATATATATATATATATATATACATACATATATACATATACATATACACATATACATATACACATATACACATACACATATACACATATACATATACACATATACATATACACATATACATATACACATATACATATATACATATACATATATACATATACATATATACATATACATATATACATATACATATATACATATACATATATATATATATACATATACATATATATATATATATACATATACATATATATATATATATACATATACATATACATATATACACATATACATATACATATATACATATACACATATACATATACATATATACATATACACATA
>NC_043015.1:35300556-35308915 GCF_006345805.1 Octopus sinensis
CAGATAAAGAAGCTTGGGTAATAGAAAATATAAAATCAAACCCTAAAGCTTCTTTAAGTTTGCCAAAGAGACAGCCACAGTGCACCAGAGAATAGGACCTCTCTTCCAAAAGATGGCTCTCTCACAGGAAATCCACGAGGATAAGTGAAATACTGAACGAACAGTTCCAAAGTGTGTTCACTACACCTCTAGGACACAGGCAAGTAAACAACCCAGAAGAATTCTTTGCCACTTTACCAGCGCCAAAGAGACAAAAATTGAGTACATCAACATCGAAGAAGATGATATCACCTAGCCATTGATGAGATTGACACAAACTCAGCTGCTGGACTGTGATGGATCCCAGCGATCCTTCTCAAATCGTGCAAACGAGCCCTTGCAAAACCGCTACAGCTTCTTTTTTTTCAGAGCTTTCTTGCAAGTGGTAAGCTCCCAGTCAAACTGAAAGAGGGGGTAATATGCCCTATCCATAAGGGAGGTAGCAGAGCAGATGCTAAAATTATAGGCCTATCTCTCTGACCTCACACATCAGCAAAGTCATGGAACGAATAGTCCGTAAGAAAAATCATGTTCCTTGAAGAAAATGACTTACTGTCTGACACCCAGCATGGATTTCGACCAGGTAGAGGCTGCCTAACACAGCTCCTGCAGCACTATGACTGGGTGTTGAAACAGCTACTAAATGGCTCAAATGTGGATGTAATATATCTTGACTTTGCAAAAGCCTTTGATAAAGTCGACCATGGTATGATCTGTCACAAACTGCGTGGTCTCGGCATAGGCGGGAAACTTGGAGAGTGGCTGCACAACTTCCTAAAAGACAGAAAACAGGCAGTTGTGAGCAATGGAGCCACCTCCAGGGAAACGCAAATAACAAGCGGTGTCCCACAGGGCACTGTCTTGGGGCCACTGATGTTCATAGTGGCCCTTTCAGACATGCCTTCAGTTGCTACGATGACCACCCTTGCTAGCTATGCAGATGACACAAAGTCTCCCACGCAATACAGAACCCTGAAAATATTGCGCATCTGCAACATGAGCTGGACACAATATACAGTGGGCTGAGGACAACAACATGCAGTTTAATGCAGGTAAGTTCCAGGCCCTGCGCTACTGGCACACAAAGGTAAATGACGTGACTGGATACACTGGCCCAGGAAGAATTGCAATCCCTGAGTCAAAATCAGTGCGTGACCTGGGCATTGACATGAGCAATGATGCATCTTTCCAAATGCATATTGCTAATCTGGTGATAAAATGCAGACGGCTAGCTGGATGGATTCTCCGAACTTTCAGAACAAGAGAGAAGGAGACACTGATGGTCCTATGGAAAACATTTGTCCTCAGCCGCTTGGACTACTGCTCCCAACTTTGGTCACCACACAATATAAAACAAACAGCAGAACTCGAAGCAACTCAGAGAAGCTACACAAAGAAAATCGTCTCAATGCAAATGTCAGCTACTGGGAAAGACTGAAGGTATTAACCTCTTCTCCCTGGAGCGGAGGCGGGAGAGAATATGCAGTAATATACATCTGGAAAATCCTGGAGGGTCTATCCCAAACTTTGGCATTCAAAGTTACTCCAACCGCAGAACGGGGCGCCGCTGCGTGGTGCCAAGGATTCCAACATCACCATCAAAATACAGGTCCAGATACTGCAACAGCTTGGGTTTCAGAGGACCACAGCTTTTCAACATCCTCCCTAAATGCCTGAGAGACTTACATGGTGGATGTGGGTTTTTCTTTAAAACTAAACTGGATCTCTTCTTGTGGAGTCCCAGATGAAACCTACCTCACGACAGGAGACGCGGATGCGGGCAGCAGCATCGAACTCCCTTGTTGATCAAGTGCCACGTATCAGAGGTGGATTCACAACTAGTGTGGCTCATTCAGCGGTGGTGCCCCAGCATGGCCGCGGCCTTCGGGCTAAAACATTTTTAAGGATTTAAGGATTTATATATATATATATATATATATGTATATATATATATATATATGTTATATATATATATGTATTATATATATATTATATATATGTATATATATAATATATATATATATATGTTATATATATATATATAATATATATTATGAATATATATATATATATTCTATATGTATATATATAATATATATATAATTGTATAATATATATTATATTAAATATTGTATATAATCTATATATGTATATATATATATATATATATATATGTAATATATATATATATATATGTATATATTATATATATGTATATATATATATATATATATATATGTAATATATATATATATTATATATATATATATATAATATATATGTATAATATATAATATATATATGTATATGAATGTATATATATATGTATGTATATATATGTATGTATATATATGTATGTATTATATATAATGATGTATATAATATATATATGTATATATATATATATATGTATATATATTATATATATATATAATTATTGTATATATATATATATATTATAGATATATGTATATATATATATATATTATATGTATGTATATATATATATATGTATATATATATATATATGTATATATATATATGTATATATATATATATATGTATAGTATATATATATGGATGTATATAATATATATATATTATATGTTTGTATATATATATATGATATATAATATATATATGTAAATATGTATATATATATATATATATGTATATATATATATGTATATATATATGTATATATATGTATATATATTATATGTATATATGTATATATATATATATGTATATATATATATATAATGTATATATATATTATATATATATATGTATATATTATGTATATATATGTATATATGTATATATATGTATATATATATATATTCTATATGTATATATGTATATATATATATATGTATATATATATAATGTATATGATGTTATATCTATATTATATATGTATATATATTGTATATATTATATATGTATATATATATATTCGGTATATATATATATATGTATATTATATATATGTATATATATGTATATGTATATAATATATATGTATATATATATATGTATAATATAATATGGTATAATATATATATATGTATATATATATATAATGTATATATATTATAATATATGTATATAATATATGTATATATGTATATATATATATATATATATGTTATATATATATAATGTATATATATATATATGTATATAATAATATGTTTATATATATATATGTATATATATTGTAGATATATATATATCTAGTCTATATATATTATATAGTAATATATATATATTATATCTATATAATGTATATATATATATATGTATTATATATATATGTATATATATATATATGTATATAATATATGTATATATATATTGTATATATATATATCTGTATATATATATATATTAATATATATATAATGTATATATAATATATTGTATATATATATATATTGTATTATATATGTATATATATGTTATTAATATATATATATGTATATATATGTAATTATATATATATATGTATATATATATTATATATTTATATGATATATTATAGATAATATATATATGTATATATATATATATTGTATATAATATATATGTTATATATATATATATGTATATATATATATATATGTAATATATATATGTGTATATATAATATATATATGTATATATAATTATATAGTGTAGTATATATATGTATATTATATGTATATATATATATGTATATATATATATGTATTATATTAATGTATATATATTATATATATATATGTATATATATATGTATATATATATGTATATATATATGTATGTATATGTATATATAATATGTATATATATATATATATTATAGTATATATATATATGTATATATATATATATGTATATATATATGTATATATATATATGTATATATATATATGTATATATATATGTATATATATATGTATATATATAATGTATATATATATATGTATATATATATTTTATATATATATATATATATATTTATATATATAAGTATATATATATGTATAATATATTATATGTATATATATATGTATATATATATATGTATATATATTATTATCTATATATGTATATATATAATGTATATATATAATGTATATATATATGTATATATATATATGTATATATTAGTATATATATATATGTATTATATATATGTATATTATATATTTATATATATATATATAAGTATATATATATATTTATATATATAGATGTATATTATATATATATATTATATAATATATATGTGTGTTGTGTGTGTGGGGTGTGGATATAGTGATATTGTGTATGCTTATACATATATACTCAAAGAATTCCAACTTGTCTGATTTTCACACTTTATTTACAATCTTATAATAATATAATATAATAAAATGATAGAATATTAAATGTCCATTCTGATTGAACTAGTTCTTTCATGCATTAAACTATGCAATCTTCAGGTTCATGTGGTAGCGGTGACAGTTACGAAGTGTTACTCATTATTAAAGCTACAAGTAACAGAAAATTAGATATTTACAAGAAAAAAATTCTTTTTCAATTCTTTAATACATTTGGTGTTAAAATTTCTGTAGAAAGTGTGCGTAGCTCTGTAAAGTTTCTAGATGTTAATTTTAATTTACTCACAGGTAACCATGCGCCATATCACAAACCTAATTCAAAGTTGATATATATTAATTATGAAAGTAATCACCCCGAAACAATCACTAAATGTTTAGTTAAAAATATTCAACACAGAATTAATTAGCTCTCATCTAGTCAAGAAATTTTTAATATAAATAAGGAATTATTATAACTCAGTATTAGCTAAGGCAGGATATACACAGAAAATGAAATTTGAAACAAATAAGGATAACCTGCAAACAGACAACCAGATAAATGATGAATTGTTTATAAATAAAAATGAACCAATAATTCGCATGAATAAGCATAACAATGGAAATTTTCAAAAATCATTCCAATAATAATGATGATTATAATAATAGTAATAATAATAAAAATATGAATCCCATTCAACATGAATCCAACTACTGATTAAATAAAAAAAAAAATTAATAAATACTTAAAACGTAAGAAACATATTCCATATATAAAACATCCACCAGATAGCAACCAAAAACGCCTCAAAAAACTTAATGATGATGATGATGATAATAATAGTATTTGGCTTATCTTACCTTATGGCAAGCAGGGTAATCCATTCCATAATAGATAAACATTTCACTTCTAGTAAATACAGTACTAGAATTAATAATAAAGGAATAAGGATCGGATTGTCTCTAGCCAAAAACCTAATTAGGCATATATCATCTACTAATGATGTTAAACTTGATGTGTATTACACAAATAGAAACACCCCCCCCCCCTGCAGCTAGGAACACAAACACTATCCTAATACCTGAAAATGACAGGAATATTATACCCAGACTACACAAGAGCAGTAATACAAACACAACCAACGCATCTAGTAATGATCTAAATGATTTGTGTGACTGTAGAGTAAAAGGCAAATTATAAATTTAACGATTACTTTAAATGTAGAAACCTAAGTATACCAGGCAACAGTTGAAGCTGAAGGTAAATATTTCTATTATGTTGGAGCCACAGCGTATTATGTGAAATCTCGTATCACTAACCTTGAAGCCTCTTTTAGAAGTACTAATAAAAGAAATAGCACAGGCCTTAGTAAATTTATCTGGAAACTTAAAGATAGTAATACAACTTGTAAAATTAGATGAAAGTCCTAAATAATGTTCTACTCTACAGACCGTCAGCCAAGACATACTCAGTCTGCCTAGGCGAAATCTATCACATCCTATTCTCTAAGCATAATCTCTTAAATGAGAAATCTGAAAAAAATTGCCAATGTTTACATGCACATAAATATACTTTTGCTAAATTTATATAAGTATTTTCCACTACATATTATTTCACTAAATAATGATGATGATGATGATAATAATAATAATAATATATAATGCATGGGATATAATTACTATATTATATATATGTGTGGCACATAAAAAGCACCTGCAACACTTTCTGAGTGGTTGGCGTTATGAAGAACATCCAGCTGTAAAGACCTTACCAGATCAGATTGTGGGGCCTGGTGCATTCTCCTGGCTTGCCAGTCCTCAGTCAAACTATCCAACCTATGCCAGCAGGGAAAGCGGACGTTACATGATGATGATGATGATAACCCATTCCAATTATGCATACATCCCATCGTAATCACATCTCTGATAAAAATCCTGCTTTTTAATGTTCAAGTAGAACAATTAGTATTTAAAATACCATCTACATATAATTCAATAACCTTTTTTCTTATCAGATGCATAATTATAACCACCATCATTTAATCCCAAACTTACCTTATCATAATACAATAATATATAATATCCCCTTCATTGCTAATCCCACTATACTTATACTCCATATAAAACACCATAGCCCCTATTTTTATTCCCATTATTTTAATTAACTCACCAATATTCAATTTTTATTTTGAACTCTAAAATTTATTCTTAACTCAGTGCAATAATATGTAACATCCTCTTCTCGGTCAATTGCACTATTTTTTTTACTCCTTATCAGTAGATGTACTAACATTGAAATTACAAATTATATATTAGTTCTCCGCAGCATATTCAATAATCCACCACTTGTACTTTTCCTTATTAAGGATACCCATATAACCCACATTTTAATCCCATGATATTAGCATGCTTATTTATTAAAATGATAATGATACGCATATAAACCAACTTTTTATACCATGATAATAGTATAAGTTTATTCCATAGATCTCTCAAATTTTATATTGCAATATTCAAAAACTCGAATACCAACTTATCCCAACATTATACAATAATCTATATTTATTTCATACATATATTCCACTTTTATACAATTACAACTATTATATTAGGTTGGCAACTAAGTTCCCGCTATTTTTTAAAATTTTAATTTTTTAAAAGGTTTAATAAAAAATAACTAATTAATCAATAATGTATTCACCCTTGTTGTTTACAACTTCTTCCCAACGTTCAACAAGATTTTCAATACCTCATTGGTAGAAATCACCCGATTTCGACTCAAAAAAATTGATCCAACCAAGCTCTCAATTCTGCATCAATATTGAACGAAACTCCACACATAGCATTTGAAAGAGATCGAAAGAGCTGGAAATCCGTTGGTGCCACATCAGGAGAGTATGGAGGGTGTGGCAGCACTTCCCAGCCATGCGTTTGAATGGCTTCCTTGGTCATATTGGCGATATGAGGGCGGGTGTTGTCGTGCAGCAGCAGAACTCCATCTGCCCAATTAGGTCTTTTCTCTTGAATAGCCATGTGAGTCGTTCCATCTGTTGAACATAGAGTTTTGCATGACCGTTTGGTTCCATTCAAGCAATTCGTAATGGATAATCCCTTCCCAGTCCCCCATATGCACAACATCGCTTTACGCAGATGAAGATCTTGTTTACTGAGGCTAAGCCATTCCTTACGCTGCTTCATATTGATGTACAGGCTCCATTTTTCATTGCCAGTAACGATCCGGTAAAGAAATCGTTCCTTGTATCCATGAGTTGAGCGGTGATGAGCAAGCAAACCAGCGGAAATTGTGGCTCGTTGATTTTTGTTGTTGTCACTTAAAGCATGCAGAACCCATGCTCTATACTTCCGAACCTTCTCCATCGAGTGAAGATGCTTCTCTATAGCAGTGTGGGAGCATTCCATTTTCTCTGCCAGTTCCGTTGTTGTTTGACAAGAATTTTCATGCAGAAGTTGGTTTAATCGCTCTTCATCGAACTCAACTGGACGGCGAGAACGAGGTGCATCTTTGAGGTTAAAATTACCATTTTTGAACTTGGCATACCAATCAGCTTTTGCGGCCTTAGAACCTTGATTAAAAGCAAAAGGAAGGAGGTGTCAAAAATGTTCGTTTTTCATAACTTAACATTCCATTTTAATAATCTGAAAGTAAACAAAAATTAACTAAAATTAACTAGAAAAAACAAAATAGATTCCAAAATGATTCAAAAATAGAATTCTCGAAAATAGATTCCTAAATTTAAAAATGCAAAAATTCCAAAATTTAGAAAAATGGTGGGAACTTAGTTGGCAACCCAATAATTACCCCTTTGTTTTCAGTAACTTACTTAATAAACCCTTTATTTAGATTTTTTTCCATATAATCCCTATTTTTAAAATAATGCTTTTACTAGGACTTTTTATCTTTTATTTTCTAAAATCTTATAAACCAACATCAATAACTATTGAAACCTTTAATC
>NC_043015.1:35316515-35406515 GCF_006345805.1 Octopus sinensis
AGTGAACCCATAGTCATGGCAGATACTGGTGTCATGCAAATGGATCCCGTACTGATAGCACATAAGAAGTACCTATTACACACTTGGAGTGGTTGGCATTAGAAAGGGCAACCAGACTTAGAAACCATAACAAATGAGACTGGAGTCTGGTACAGCCCTCAGCTTACCAATCCATGGTCAAACTATCCAACCCATACCACATGTACAATGGATGTTGAATGATGAAATGATGATGATGAAATTTAGAAAATATTATTATTTCATTGCATAATTTTTAATAACTGGCAGAAATGTTAGCAGGCCGGTCAAAATGCTTGTTGGTATTTCATCTGTCTTTATGTTCTGAGTTCAAATTCCACCAAGGTCAACTTTACCCTTCATCCTTTCGGGGTTGATTAAACAAGTACCAGTTACGTACTGGGGTCGATGTAATCGACTTAATCCCTTTGTCCTTATTCGTCCCCTCAATGTTTAGCCCCTGTGGGCAATAAAGAAATAAAATAAATCCAGTATCTTCTATATTGTGAAATAGAGTAAATCACCACAATAATTTTTCAAACAATTTTATCTTTTAGTCAGGAAGGGCAGTGCCCATGATTCTGTCTTTTTAGGGCCTCTGAGCCTTATGATACAGAGAGAAATGAAAGGAAGAAGGAATCCTGAAATTAGAGACCGAGTCTCAATACCTACAATAGATCACCTCCGCTAAAGGCACCCGGGACAAATACCAGGAGGCATTTCTTCCGACACTAACACTTCTGCCAGTCAGATATTTTATCAGCTCAAGAAGAATGAAAGGTAAAGTTAATCTCAGCAGGATTTGAATTTAAACCATGAGGTGTTGGAATAAACCCACAAAGTACTTCATTCAATATCATCGACTCTGCAACGTTTTAGCCTTAGCTGTTGACTATTAACACCAACTGGAATGGTTAAAAATGCTGTTAATATTTATATTGGTATCACTTTTTACCCAGTGTACAAATATATATATATGTTAAACTGCTTTTTGTCTCTCATATAAAGTTAATAAGCCATAAAATTATATATATATAAACAGGTCATCTCAGACATTTAGAGTAAAATATTGTTCAGTCTTTTAAGAGAACACTCAAGATTAGCAAAATGGTGACGATTCCCAGGGAGATAAAACAGTTTTTATTATAGTTCCTTCATTCTGTGGGTGGTGGCAGCTGCATTTTTTATTTTGTTTTATAATGAATATATAACCAAATTATATAATCAGTATTATGTCTGTGTTTATCCCCCATCTCTACTTGAAAACAAGTGTTGGTTTGTTTACATCCCTGTAACTTAATGGTTAGGCAAAATTAGGCTGATAGAATAAGTGCCAGGTTTAACAAAGAAAATAAATACTGGAATCAAGCAGTTCAGCTAAACACAAGACAGTGCCCCAATATGGCTGCCGTCCAATGATTGAAACAAGTAAAAAATATCTTCCAAAAAAAAGCTTCAGCTGAAATATCAATCACAATTTAATTTCATAAGACATCAAGATACACTTTTGGGACTTGAAGTAAATGCTAAAGTTTCCCTGTATTTCATCTCTCTATATATATATCTTATCATATTTATAAATATAACTGACCTACCTGGGTTATGGGTAATTTAAACAAGCGTTCTCTGTTGTTGTAAACCTGTGCTAATTGCTGAGCATCTTTCATCTGTTTACTAATACGACGTGCTTCATTAGCAATTTCATGAGCTTTGTTAACATCTGTGTAAGATTGCATTGAAGCTGCCATCATCTGAAATACAAACAAATATTTTCAGAAACGCATTTGCTACAATTTCCATTTTTCTGCATTGCCAACCAGATAAGGGAGCAGAGGATTTTGTCAAAAGCTTTCTTCATGTCAACAAAATACAGAAACAGGGGCTTATTTTGGCCAAGTATTTCTCCTGAAGTTGCTTCACCAAGAAGATAGCATCAATGGTGCTTCTCCTTGACACAAATCAAAACTGTATCTCATCTTTGCTAACTCTCTTCCTAGTTAATTGAGCTATAACCCTTTCTGCAACTTCCATCACATGGTCCAGTAATTTGATGCCTCCTTGATAATTTTTTCTGTCTCAGGCATCACCTTTACCTTTGTAGCAGCTGATTATAATACTACTATACTGCACATTGGATGTGACTCCCTCATGGACAACCTGATTAACAATATGGGTGACCAGATCATATCCCATTCCACCAGAGATTTTAAGCATCACAGCAGTGATTGCTGATGGGCTGGAGGCTTTCCTGGTCTTTATATTCTTAATTGCTTTATCTACTAAGCTACTGTTGATTCGAATAGCCTGCCTCTCTGTTGGGTTCACATTAGACAGGTTCTCCCAATCCTATGCATTCTCCATATTTAGAAGCCTTTCATAGTAGCACTTCCAAGCCTCCTTCTTTGCAGAATCACTAACTGCAAGTGAGCCATCATCCATGCAAACACATTTCTCTCCTACCACAATACAATTTTCTCTGATATACCATCTTGTAATTAGAAACACTTCACACCTCTGGTCCTCGTGATGCAGAACATCGGCAAATTTTCTCATTTCTGCTTCTTCCCTGGCTAAGAGCATACCTGTCTTCTCATTTCCCTTCTAGCTACCTGATATAGTTCTCTGCTACCACCTGCTTCCAGTCCTTCCAGGCCAATGGCCTTGTTTACAGCAATGTTCTACCACCACATCACTCTAGGTCTAGTAGGGACTTTCTGCAGATTTGGTCTGTGATTCTCAACAAGTTGTCCCACAGGAATTTCCAGTTATCCTCTCTGTTACAAGTCTGTAGTTCATCCTTTTCTCATCAAATTTTTCAATTAGGGTCTCCATAAATCTCTGACCATATATAGGATCTTTAAGCTGCCAACCTTCTTTTCCAGATTGGCCTGCTTCTTGGCATCCTTCTGGCCTGAAGTCTAGTCATTAATGACTAGTCTATGCTAGGGGGTATATTTATAACCAAGGAAGGTCTTTGCATTTATGAGTAACCATATATCTCACAATCTGGCTACTGTGGTCACCCAAATGATAGGTTACCAGGTAACTGGCTGGCTTTCTGAATTTGGTATTGCATATCATTAGATTATTTGCATCACAAAACACCAGTAACCTTGATCCCTCTTTATTCCATGACTCCCATGTACACTATGGAAGATACCTGCCCAACATGTTCATTGAAATCACCAACCATGAAGATGAGGTCATTGTCATTTGTCTTTGAGATAGCCTGTAGAAGAATATCATAAAAGCAGATCTTTTGTTCATTGAGCAGACCCATCTGGGAGGTACAAGCAGAAATAACTGTTGCTGTACTATGCTGCAGAACTAGCCTGAGCTTAAGTGTTCAATCACACAGTCTGACTACCTCTATGACCTTATCGACCTATTTCTCTGCAAGAAGTATGCTCACACCACGTACCCTGTCACTAGATATATATCAAACAAAATACCAACAGACACAACTATAAGGGTAATCACAAATTAACAGTTTACAAAAGCTGTCCCTTCAGCCTTACTCCCATTTAGGACTAATCAATTATTGACAATTGAAAAATGTGTTTGTTGTGATATGATACTCAATCGCAGCAAGTGTTTTGACCCTGCTCAACGAATATGCCTTTAGTAAGTACTAGTACAGATAAATAGTAAAATCTCAGTATTTGTAGACATGGTGACCTTCGAGCAAAAACTAACAGGATTTGTTCCTCAATATTCAAGTTTACTTTGTCTGCATGCAGACCAAAGAGGCCATTAAATGAAACAGAAGTTTTGTGTAGCAAGAATTTTTTTTATTAAACTTTTTTCGTTTTCTTTTGAAGATAGTGCTTTTGGTTTTCCCAACAACATATTTGGCACTAAATCAAATGGAAGTTTATGATCCCCTGAAATAAATTTTTTTTCATTTGTTTAAAGCAACACAATTTAGTTTTACATAAATTATTTCAATAATCACCATTGTAATGATTAAGGAAACCTGAGGTCACAAAAGAGGAATATGATCTGGTGCTCTGAGATCTACTGAAAGATATGAACAATTTACCACCAAATAATGATCATAGGAGTATTTTACCAATTATATTCTAATAAACCACTAAACAATCCATTTAACAATAAACTCAACAACCATTTAACATAAATAAACTTACAATTAATCAAATAATCAACTAATTAATGACCATAAATGAAAAGAAACAAAATGTTGAACTTACAGCCAAGGAATCCAGCTTTTCATTGAATGCTGCTTGATCCAGAAGCTGGAGTTTACGAAACCTCTCTTCATCAGCTTCATGGTTTAGCAAAATTGTCTCAGTTTGTTTCTCAATTTTCAGAGGCCATCCAATCATGGCCCACCTACAAACAATAACAAAAGCCTTGGATTAGTAAGTAAACATGAAACATAGGGGTTTTAGAATACATTTTCTATCTTTGTGCTGGAATACATACAGGTTTGTGGTGCAGTTACAAAGAGGTGCTGAAAAGGGTATTGCAAAAGGGTAGAGCTGTTACCTTTTATAGGTGAAGTAGGGCACTATTTAGAAGATATGCAAAAAATCATGATGGCATACAATATATTTTTCTCTTTTTTGCACATTTAATGCCTGATGACATCTTCTACATTGGACTTTGGTAAAATTGAAGCATGGATGATCAAGATGTTCCTCTTTTTGTAATGCAAAAGTGTAACAGAAATCCATGGCGAGATGAAGGATGGCTGCCTGTTAAGGTTTCAAACTGGTTATTTCAAGGTTACAGATGAACCCCAGTCAGGCGAGTCAACTTCCATGACCACAGAGGACAAAGCCGACACTATGCATCTCATTATTCTTGAGGACTGCCAGATTTCAGCTGAAGTTATAGCTGAGACTCAGGGCATCATCTACAATATTCTGGACATGAGAAAACTTTCTGCAAAATGGATACCAAAATTCCTGAACACGGATCAGAAGCACACCAGGTGACATCAAAGGCAATTCTGGACCTGTTTGCAGTAGGAGAGGCAGATTTTGTGGTTCCTTTAGTCAGTGTGGATGAAACTTGGCTTCATTATGATCCTCAGACTAAGCAGCAACCAATGGAGTGGTGCCACAGTAGTTCACAGAAATCAGCTGGAAAGGTTCAGCCTTCAGCGTTCTAGGACAAAAACAGAGTACTTCTCATAAAATACCTGCTAAAGGGTTGCAGCCTCAACACAGAATACAATATGTCTGTGTTGGACAAACTTCATGAAGTTTTGTAGCACAAACACTGTGGAAAACTGAAGCAATGTGTCCTATATTTTTGCAGGACACTGCACCGGTTCATGAAACTTTATGGAAACTACACAACTGTGGCTTCAAATTGGTAAACAATCCACCTTTCTCTCCTGACCATGACCCCCCCCCCCCCACTAACTATCACCTCTTTCCACAACTGAAGAAATATCACAAGGGAATGAGATTTCACTCTGATTCAGGGGTGATTGCTGCTACAGAGGCCTGGTTGGAGGCCCATCCTTCCAAGATTTTTTTACAGGGCCTAAAAAAACTGAAGAACTGCTGCAATAAGTGTGTGAATCTGAGAAAGGAATATGTTGAATAAAATCATGATTAACTGATCTTCCTGTATTTTCTTTTATCCAAAGCAAGAAACTTTTCACCCCACCCCCTCATATAACAAGCAACTTCAACAAAATGGTTGATAAACTAAATTGTCATCCTCAGTAATGGAATCAGTGGGGCAAATATTTTAAAAGAAGTCTTTTCATACTGGCATGGGTTAAAAGAGTTGTAATATATTATATCTTCACTTACCATCCTAGGTGTTGTTATATGTTGGGGATAACAACATTCTTACACATGAGGAACCTATTTTCTTAAATTCTTTTTTATTCTCTATTTTGCCACATGATATTACTAAAAAGTCACCAAGTATGAACGCATCAGCAGCCAGTTCAGGACTATGGAGGAAGTTTGCCAGCTTTCATTTGCTCTGAAAGTGTCTGTCCCAGGTTCTGGAAACCATAAGGCAATATGTCCCATATAAGAAGGTAGCGAGCTGGCAGAAATGTTAGCATGCCAGGTGAAATGCTTAGCAGTATGTCATCTGTCTTTGTGTTCTGAGTTCAATTTCCGCCAAGGTCAACTTTGCCTTTCATCCTTTCGGGGTCGATAAATTAAGTACCAGATGCGTTCTGAGGTTGATCTTTGGCCCCCTCCCCAAAAATTTTATGCTTTGTGCCTAGAGTAGAAAAGTATATGGCTCATATAAGAGCAGTGTCTTAAACTCTAAATTTCTTCGTATCAATGCTGATAGAAACAGTCACCAAACTCAATCATATTGACTTCATCAGCATTGGAGGCTTTGCAAAGCTTATTAAGGCATCTTTTTTTCTTGACTAAAGAACATTTGTGATCATTTTGTTTCCAAATAATTATTTGCTGCTAATCGTTAATTTCAATTGTAATATTGAATCAACGTTAAAATTATAGACTTTTATAATACCAAATGTTACGGTTCCAAAAAGAATATACATAACCGTATTTTAGATGTTTCTTCAAATTTCAGCAAAAATAGAAGTAAAAGAGAAACCCACACTTACAAATTATTGAAGTCATCAATGCTAAGATTATAGAAAAAGTTCTCCAACAATCCATAGTCCACAACTATTTTATCAATTTGTTCCTGTAAGAAATAAAGATTAAAGCAATACTTCTATGCTCTGAGACAAAAATTAATCTAATACTTTAGAAGAACATTTTTCAGAGAAAACTTTTCAATATTTCTTCCACAAAATCATTTCCTGACATATAATTCACTTCCCTTACCATCACACAAACTTATTTCATTTTAAATTTATCAAATCGAGACTAGCAAGAGTTTATATGGATTGTTATATTTTACAATTTTGTATAGAGACAGATAAATGAGAAGATCAACATTTTATCTTAATCCCTGTATCTTTCAGCAACTTCATTCCTATTTAATTTTTTTTCATTTCATTTTCATTCATATACTCTGTGTTCATAACAAAACATTTTCTTCTTGTATATCCTCATACTGCTGCCCTAGAACCAAATTAATAATTTTCTTTTATACACACAACACGCATAAATGTATATATAAGCATATGTGCATGCATGTTTATATGTGTGTGTGTATATATACATATATATAGATATATACAAGCAACATCCGAACGTGGCCAATGCCAGCACCGCCCCGACTGGCTTCTGTGCCGGTGGCACATAAAAAGCACCAACCGATCGTGGGATCCTGGAACATCTCGCTGTGCTTGAGGAGACCTGTTGAGTCAAGTGCATGTACATGAACATCGAACCAAATATCAATGGAAACAGTAGTAGTTGTGATACCTGTGCCGGTGACACATAAAAAGCACCATCTGAACGTGGCCGTCGCCAGTGCAGCCTCCACTGGCTTCTGTGCCGGTGGCACATAAAAAGCACCATCCGAACGTAACCGATGCCAACCCCGCCTCAAATGGGTTCTGTGCCGGTGGCACATAAAAAGCAACATCCGAACGTGGCCGATGCCAGACCCCTCTGGCACCTGTGCAGGTGGCACGTAAAAAGCACCCACTACACTCGCGGAGTGGTTGGCGTTAGGAAGGGCATCCAGCTGTAGAAACACTGCCAGATCAGACTGGAGTCTGGGGCAGCCCCTGGCTCCCCAGACCCCGGTCGAACCGTCCAACCCGTGCTAGCGCGGAAAACGGACGTTAAACGATGATGATGATGCATCAGAAAGCAGGGGTTAAGTGACCCATCCGTTCGTGTCCGCTGTCAGCCTCATCTGGCACCCGTGCCGGTGATACGTAAGAGCACCATTCGCTCGTGCCCGTTTGCCAGTTCTGCCTGGCCCCCATGTGGTGGCACGTAAAAGCACCATCCATTCGTGTTCGTTGCCAGCCTCGCCTGGCCCCCGTGCCGGTGACACGTAAAAGCACCGTCCGTTCGTGGCCGTTTGCCAGCTCTGTCTGGCAACCGTGTCGGTGGCACGTAAAAGCACCGTCCGTTCGTGGCCGTTTGCCAGCTCTGTCTGGCCCCATGTCAGTGGCACGTAAAAGCACCATCCGTTTGTGTTCGTTGTCAGCCTCGGCTGGCCCCCGTGCCGGTGACACGTAAAAGCACCGTCCGTTTGTGGCCGTTTGCCAGCTCTGTCTGGCCCCGTGTCGGTGGCACGTAAAAGCACCATCCGTTCGTGTCCATTGCCAGCATCGCCTGGCCCCGTGCCGGTGACACGTAAAAGCACCATCCGTTCGTGGCCGTTCGCCAGCTCTGTCTGGCACCTGTGCAGGTGGCACGTAAAAAACACCCACTACACTCGCGGAGTGGTTGGTGTTTGGAAGGGCATCCAGCCGTAGAAACACTGCCAGATCTGACTGGGCCTGACGAAGCCTTCCAGCTTCACAGACCCCAGTTGACCCGTCCAACCCATGCTAGCATGGAAAGCGGACGCTAAATGATGATGATGATGATGATGACATATATATATATACACATACATATATATATATATACACAGTCTGATCTGGCAGTGTTTCTACAGCTGGATGCTCTTCCTAATGCCAACCACTCTGAGAGTGTAGTGGGTGCTTTTTATGTGCCACCTGGACAGGCGCCAGATGAGGCTGGCAAACGGCCACGATCGGATGGTGCTTTTTACGTGCCACCGGCATGGGGGGCCAGACGAGGCTGGAAGACAGCCACAATCGGATGGTGCTTTTTACGTGCCAATCATCATCATCATCATCATCATCATTTAGCGTCCGTTTTCCATGCTAGCATGGGTTGGACGGTTCAACTGGGGTCTGGGGAGCCGAAGGCTGCACCAGGCCAGTCAGATCTGGCAGTGTTTCTACAGCTGGATGCCCTTCCTAACGCAAACCCTCCGAGAGTGTAGTGGGTGATTTTATGTGCCACCGACACAGGTGCCAGACGAGGCTGGCGAACGGCCACGCTCGGATGGTTTTTTATGTGCCACCGACACAGGTGCCAGACGAGGCTGGCAGACGGCCACGCTCGGATGGTTGTTTTTATGTGCCACCGACACAGGTGCCAGATGAGGCTGGCGGACGGCCACGATCGGATGGTGTTTGTTACGTCCCCAAAGCACGGAGGCCAGTCTATGCGGTACTGGCTACGGCCACGTTCGGATATGATTTTCTTGTGTGCCACCGGCACTGGTACCACAAAGATACAAATTCCATTGATGTTCATCTATTTTGATTTGTTTTGATTTGATTTTCACTTGCCTCAACAGGTCTTCACAAGTGTCACAAGAAGGAAGGTATGCACAGGTGGACTGACTACGTCCCAGGTAGGGGCCACGGGTTATGGCCTGACTAGTCTTGCCGGGTCTTCGGATGGTGTTTTTATGTGCCACCGACACAGGTGCCAGATGAGGCTGGCGAACGGCCACGATCGGATGGTGTTTGTTACGTGCCCACAGCACGGAGGCCAGTCGATGCGGTACTGGCTACGGCCACGTTCGGATGGTTTTCTTGTGTGCCACCGGCACTGGTACCACAAAGATACAAATTCCATTGATGTTCATCTATTTTGATTTGATTTGATTTGATTTTCACTTGCCTCAACAGGTCTTCACAAGTGTCACAGGAAGGAAGGAAGGTATGCACAGGTGGACTGACTACGTCCCAAGTAGGGGCCACGGGTTATGGCCTGACTAGTCTTGCCGGGTCTTCGGTTGGTGTTTTTATGTGCACCGACACAGGTGCCAGATGAGGCTGGCGAACGGCCACGATCGGATGGTGTTTGTTATGTGCCCACGTCACAGAGGCCAGTCGATGCGGTACTGGCTACGGCCACGTTCGGATGGTTTTCTTGTGTGCCAACGGTACTGGTACCACAAAGATACAAATTCCATTGATGTTCATCTATTTTGATTTGGTTTGATTTGATTTGATTTGATTTGATTTTCACTTGCCTCAACAGGTCTACACAAGTGTCACACACTTGCCTCAACAGGTCTTCACAAGTGTCATAAGTAGGTGTCACACACTTGCCTCAACAGGTCTTCACAAGTGTCATAAGTAGGAAGGTATGCACAGGTGGACTGACTACGTCGCCGGGTCTTCGGATGGTGTTTTTATGTGTGCGGTACTGGCTACGGCCACGTTCGGATGGTTTTCTTGTGTGCCAACGGTACTGGTACCACAAAGATACAAATTCCATTGATGTTCATCTATTTTGATTTGGTTTGATTTTCACTTGCCTCAACAGGTCTTCACAAGTGTCACACACTTGCCTCTGCCTCAACAGGTCTTCACAAGTGTCACACACTTGCCTCAACAGGTCTTCACAAGTGTCATAAGAGGGAAGGTATGCACAGGTGGACTGACTACGTCGCCGGGTCTTCGGATGGTGTCTTTATGTGCCACCGACACAGGTGCCAGATGAGGCTGGCGAATGGCCACGATCGGATGGTGTTTGTTGTGCCCACAGCACGGAGGCCAGTCTATGCGGTACTGGCTACGGCCACGTTCGGATGGTTTTCTTGTGTGCCACCGGTACTGGAACCACAAAGATACAAATTCCATTGATGTTCATCTATTTTGATTTGGTTTGATTTTGATTTTCACTTGCCTCAACAGGTCTATCCTCACGACGCAGGACATTGGCAAATTTTTCCTTATCTGCCTCCCCTCTGGCTAGATAGACCTGTCTCCTGGCTTCCCTTCTGGCAGACTGATATACTTCCCTGCTACCACTGTTCTTCCAGGCCTTCCAAGCCTGTTTCTTTTGTCTAATAGCCCTGTCAACAATATTGTTCCACCACCACGTTATTTTGGGTCTTAAGGGGACTTTGCACCAGCCACAGATCTGGTCAGCGGCTTTCAGCAGGTTGTCCCTCAGAAGCGTCCAGTTGTCTTCTACCCCATGCGTAGCTATACTCCCTTCCATTTCGTCTAAGGCTTCAAATAACATATCTCTAAATCTCTGTCCATTCGCAGGGTCTTTAAGCTTCCAGACCCTTCTTCTCCATGTTGGTCGTCTTCTAGTCGCCCTCTTAGTCCTGATCCTAAAGTCACTAA
The DNA here is from genome assembly GCF_006345805.1 of Octopus sinensis. Classification (NCBI taxonomy): domain Eukaryota; kingdom Metazoa; phylum Mollusca; class Cephalopoda; order Octopoda; family Octopodidae; genus Octopus; species Octopus sinensis. Next base: position 35,327,587 of record NC_043015.1, read on the forward strand.
CTACCAGTCTATGTTGTGGGGTGCATTCTTCACCTGGGAAGGTTTTGGCATTTATAAGCAGCCATCTTTCCCTTTTTCTGGCAAGGATGTAGTCGATTTGGCTAGTATGCCGGCCGATCGGTAGGTGACCAGGTGGCTTGTCGGTTTCCTGAAGTTAGTGTTGCAAATCATAAGACTATTCGCATCGCAGAACTCCAGCAGCCTGGTTCCCTCCTCGTTGCGGGAACCATAACCGTAGCCTCCATGCACGCCATGGAAGCCCCCAGCACATCGTCCAACATGCCCATTGAAGTCACCAGCCACAAAGAGAAGGTCCCTGTCGTTCGTCAATGATGTGGTCTGCAGTAGGGTGTCATAGAAACAGTCTTTCTGTCCATCAGGTAGCCCTGGCTGAGGGGCATAGGCCGATATAATAGTTGCTAAACTATGATGGAGCACTAATCTAATCTTAATTATTCTGTCACTTACTCTGACTACCTCGATTACCTTATCTACCCATTTTTCGGCGATAAGCATGCCCACACCCCCGACTCCGTCAGTATTCCCAGCCCAGAAAATCTTGTACCTCTGTCCTTTATACATATGTATATATGTATATATATGTATATCTATATATACATAAATATGTATATATGTATATATATGTATATCTATATATACATAAATATGTATATATACATATACATGTATATCCATATATACATAAATATGTATATATACATATACATGTATATCTATATATAGATAAATATGTATATATACATATACATGCATATATATATATAGATAAACATGTATATATACATATACACGTATTATATATATAGATAAATATGTATATATACATATACATGTATATATATATATATATATATATGTATGCATAACCTTCAGGAGGCCATTTGTCCTAAACCATTTAGACTATTGCTCTGCAACAAAACTACACGAAGCTACATATGACTCTACACAACTATACTGTTCACTGTTTAATATTTACTCCTAAATATTTCCTTGTTCCATGAATATCATCATTATTCTTGTCCCATGTGTACTGAGTTTAAACCCAGCCTATTATCCTTCTAAAGTTGTTAAATACAGGGGTTATTTTAACTAACTTTAGATTCCTTCAGAAACTTTTTTCTGTTTACTATTTATAAGTTATGAATAAAATTTCTTAGCTATCTTATGATAACATTAACAGTTATTTTGTTTACATTTGTTTTGTTTTTAACTTAATTTCTCGAAGTATCCGGTATAGTATCCGATAAGTACAATAGTATCTACTTCTCAATACACATCAAGCTATCATACTTCAAATCATTGTTTTCATTTCCCTATTCATATTTTTCATCAAAGGAAGATTTTATTTATTTTAAACTTTCATTACATTTTTGAAAATCTGTTCATTTAAACATAGCTCATATTGGGCATTCTTAATTCTACATGTGTCTGTGCCTGTGTGCATATACATACAGACACACATGTATATATACCTCACCTCTACCCCCACCCTTGCTTTCCCCATTCTCGCCTCCCCCACTTCCCAATACCATCACACCACTACACCACCATACCACACAACATCATATCACATCACACCATGCACACACTAGCACTGACCACTTCCCAGCCCCACATCCTCAAACCTACACATACACACACGCACACATCAAGGTCACCAGCCCTTTTCCACATGCACACACGTACTCTCTTATACACAAGCATGTGCACCTTTGTTTTGGGATCACCACTACTTTATTATCTCCCCTTCTCCCTAACTCTCCCGTGTGACCCTTCTGTCCGGCATTCGTCATGATAGATTGCTAGCCACTACACATTCTTTATTTTCTCTCCTTGTTCCTTTCTGTGGAAGAGCGTAGGCTCAAAATGTTAAAGACTTTTTCACTTCCTGAGCATTAAACTAAAACATCTGTTTGTTGTCTACACCACAAATATCTATATCTATATATATATATACCAGTGGTGCAACCAGCCCACTTACGCATACATTTCTGTCATTGGATACTAAACTCTGGTTGCGAAGACCTGTTGAGGCAAGTGAAATCGAAAGCAAAATCAAATTTGATGACAGCAGCACATGACTGGCATCCGTACAAGTGGAGTGCTAAGAGCACCATCCGAGCATGATCATTGCCAGGGTCACTAACTAGCCCTCATGCCGGTGGCACATAAAAGCACCCACTACACTCTCAGAGTGGTTGGCGTTATGAAGGGCATCCATCTGTAGAAACTCTGCCAGATGAGATCGGAGCCTGGTGCAGCCTTCTGGTTTGCCAGTCCTCAGTCAAATCGTCCAACCCATGCTAACATGGAAAGTTAGTGATGATGATGATGATGATGATATATATATATATATATATATATAAGTATATGAGACCAAAGTGTACGTACGCCGCTATATTTCATATATAAAAATACAAAAATGGGACAACGAAACATCCAGACATTTGATACAAGAAACCAGGATGGGTCATTCAGAGTTTTCTATCCTCAGTCGAGTTCCAGATTATCTTTGCAATTTCGACTGGTTCTCCACACATACGCTGGGTTAATTTAATTCATCCTTAATCGAAAGACACCTGTTGTTATGTCGTGTTAATTGCGCTTTTATTTGTGTAACATTTCTCTGTTTTTTCCATCCTTGTTTTCATATACATTCCCTGCTTTCTTCCAAGGAATCTAATGCACTTAGCTTAGTTTCTCCATGGAGCTGGCCAGATTGGAGCAATCTCGAGTATAACCAGCCGAAATTGCAAAGATAATCTGGAACTCGACTGAGGATAGAAAACTCCGAATGATCCGTCCTTGTTTCTTTGTATTGTCTATCTGGATGTTTTGTTGTCCCTTTTTTGTATCACCTAACTGTCTAGATGTTTTGCATTCTTGTCCCATTTTTGTATTTTATATATATATATATATATATATATATATTGCAATTTAGTTAATCATCAGTATATTATTGTTATTTTATTTTTAATATTTCTATTATATGTAATTTTCTAGATGGTGTAATTTAATTGTTCATTTTGAATTGATAAAAGGTGGTTTTTTCTAATTTTTATATATATATTATATTTTGTGAAATTTGATTTAGTATTTCTAAATTGAACTTTTCCCTGTAAGTTAGGAATAATATTTCCTCAAATAATAATAATAATTATATATATATACAGTTGTGGCCAAAATGTTCAGAACGGCATTGTTTTCGTCAGAAAAGTAGGTATAAGTTTTTATCAACTGTGTATATATGTGTGTGTGTGTGTGTGTGTGTGTATCATCATCATCATCAATTAACATCCATTCTTATGGTGTAAACAAATATACAATTCTCACTGGCACAAACAGAGCTTCTAAAATGGCTGGGGAAATTCAAAGTATTGCTTTGCTACAATGACTGTACATCTGTCATGTTTAGAGATGAAGGTTCCTGTCCCATGGACAACATTTGGATGTATAATGTTATTGCACATGAATGAAGAAGAAGAAATGAGCTGAGAGGATAAGTAGGTATTGGAGAAATCAGATTGTATGCTAAGGAGAAGATTGAGCTGGAATGCTCATGTGAAATGTAAAAAAGATGACAATTGAGTAAAAAAAAAGTGCAAAGCAGTCCAAATGTAGGGAACCTGTATTAGAGATTGATATGAGGAGGCTGAACCTTCTTATGATGACCAAGGAACATAAGTGGCAAGATGCTGAGCTATAGAAAATTCTTCAACCTATGCACATCTGTAAAAGTAAATCTAAAATATTGGTGTTGATAATGAAACACACATGCACACACATACACACACACTACTGCAGAATAACTGCAAAAATATTATAAACTATTTAAAATCTTATTTATATAAAATTAAATATACAATTCAAATTAGATGCTTTACTTGCTGATCTTTAATTTTCTCGGGTATAGACTTCATCCATTCCCTTAATTCATCCAATTCCTCAATTGTATTGGGTTTTTCTGATTGTTTTCGGCTGATTTGTTTAAAAGTTTCACATACCTTCAATGAAATAAATAATAGTTTTACCCAGGATTATCATTTAATACAAGCAGATTTTAAAGAATAATTAACAAAGCTTGTTATTTTGGTGAAAGAAACATCTAAAAAAAAAAAAAAAATGAAGACCCATATATAAATAAGTTAAGTTATATTCTATGTGAATATTCTACACTTTTTGTTTCACAACTGGAAGAAATATATTCTACCAATAACTAGAATGGTAACAAATACAAATATCATAGTGATTATACATGCAAACTTATTTCTACTACCTTTAAATTTGTGCATAACTTATTTCAGTTTTGTTGTAACACAACTCTGCTTTAACTGTATAATAAATATTCAAATATACTTCAAAGTAAATATAGAAGTTTTCGATCTAATTTGAATTCTTTGCAATCAAATTTGAATTTTTCAATTGGTGCTCAAGCCTTGAAAAAAAAAAAAACAGAGAGTTAAACTACATCAGCCATAAAGGAATACATGTCTATCTTATCTAACTCGTCCAGTAGAGCCCACCAATTGATATCTGAAAAGTTTGATGAAATAACTCATGAATACTGCCAAAGCTTCTACCAAAGATGCTCCGTTCTGAACAAGGGGAGATCATAAACGAATGATGCTTTTTCTATTATCTCCCCTTGATCAGACTGGTCGACCTAATGGCGCATCTTTTGGTAGAAGCTATGTCAGTGTTCATGAGTTATTTCATCAAACTTTTCAGATATCAATTGGTGGGCTCTACTGGACGAGTTAGATAAGATAGACATATATTCCCTTATGGCTGATGTAGTTTAACTTTTATTTTTCAAGGCTTGAGCACCAATTGAAAAATTCAAATTTGATTGCAAAGAATTCAAATTAGATCGAAAACATCTATATTTAGTAATTATTCATAAAACAAATACGGACCTTTCAACTTTGCTTGATTTCTGTCTCAGAAACAAGTTAACAACTTGATAATAATAATAGTAACACCCAAGTCGATGGTATGTTGATAAACAAAATTACTAGTTAAGGAAAGCTAGACAGCATCCATTCTAATGCAACTTTTTCCCATTTTCTATGATGTTATATAAATTTTCAAATTATTCTATTTTTTTGTTTTGAACTTTCAGTCCTGAATAATCAACATTCCCCATCCCTGACATGTTGGGATTATATCCAAAGTAGAACAAGGCACCACACACATATAAAGCTTTCTCAGACAGTTGGAATAGCATTAGAATATTACTTACAGATCAGGTATGTTACTGCTGCTGCTTCACACACAAACCTGCTGGACCCTATCCAACAAGAGAAGCTCCAGTGGATTGGCACCAAGCTAAAATGTCTGATCAATCCACAGACATAATGCTGCTTCTCTCTGTTTTTACTTGTTATGACCACAACTTAATTGTTTCTCAGTGAACAACCTCTTCTTCCCTTTTCTCATTCAAACCCACATTGCCTCTTTATTCTTCCCCAGAACTGCAGCCTTAAGGAATTCCTTCACTAGATAGTTATTGCTTAACTGCTGGTCAACTTTGATCAAGCAGGCCTATAATCAAAGGCATTTCAGTCACGACCATCCCACCTTTTACAGATACATTACCTAATGAGCATTCTCTCTTTTAAGCCAATCTTATTTGAGGGAGAACTGGTTGCTTTTTCTAGCAGATCAAGCAGTCATGTAGAGGCTACCTCAGTTGTTCCTAAATTCATTAGCTGCATGAGTTCAAGATGAACACCAGCCCCCAAAGAGCCTCCAAATATAATGCATGGAAACTCTACTAAAAAGCAAATATCAATGATAAAACATAGCAGGAGGATAATGATGTGGAGGCTGATGATCGTTGTCGTCTTCCTCCACAATGATGACAATAATGTCAATATCGATCTAAAGAAAACGGGCATTCTACAAAATGGAGAAACCATATACTTAATATGGAATTACTAGAATATGTAGTTTTGTGACAACCCAATGTGGTTTACCAGAACAACAAAGACAAGAAAAACTGCAACGACAATTTTATCAGCAAATTTACTAATTGACAAACTTAAAATTGAAAATAGGGAAAGCAATATTAATACATACTTCCTCAGTTTGTTGGCTTAGCTGTCTTGCAAGTAAGTCAAGGAGTGCCATAGTTAGTGCTTTCTTCTTCTTTGAAACAGTTTCTCGTACATGCGATGTTGTCACCCAGAATGGCCCAATAGTGATGCTGAGTGGAATTTCATCTTCTAGAATACCTTTCTCTTGCAAATGTTTCTCGGCCTCTTCTTGTATTTCAACAGCAGGTCGTTCAGTTTCAGCATATGTACTATGTAAAATGATAGATGTGGCTGTTTTAAAGAAATTATCACAATATAATGCTGAAAAATTCTTAGAACTACTTGTCTGAGTAAGAGCAGGATAGAAAAAAAGTTCAGTGAGTAATTACTTCTGCTGGCAACGAAAGGTTTCTCTCGCAGAGTAAGGGCAGATTATTTAAGAAATGCTTGTGTAGGGAATGCAATTCTGCATGGCTGAAGAATGCAACAGATTTGCAAAGCTTAGAAGAAATAGGGCAAGCATTCAGCTATGAGTCGTATAATGTTCAAGTGGCTGAACAATAAAGCACAAAAGAAGGAAAAGAAGATAGCATATAAGAGGGATTCAATGGAGCATGTAGGGGAAAAAATTCTACAAGAATGCCATATGTAGAATGATAAAGAAATGATGAGTGCTGAAAGTGGATTAAACTTGTGAAAGAGAAAGATCAAAGAAGAGATGGGAATAAAACTGATTAAATGAAGGTGACCCACCCACCCACCCACAAAGAAGAGGACAAAGAACAGCAACAAATGGTAAATGTTACAGCATAAAAACCAGCTCAACTCAAGCAAGCATGGGAAAACAGAGATAAAAATGATGGAAGCTGCGGTGATGGATCTAAACGTACAATTGAATCTCCCTGCAACCAACCATTATTTTACTATCTACCATTTCCCCTGCTACATCTTTTGTGCCTCATTTTTATCACTCTACTTCTCTTCCACACCATATGTGGAATATGCTCAAGTAATTCATTGGATCTGTTCATATTCAGTACCCCACTCCTCAACATCATCCTTTTGTATTGCTAGTCATCACTTTCTCTTCCTGCAATATTTCCCATTATTAACATCTATCGCTTTCTCCCCTTCCCCCTCTCTCTCTCTCTCTCTCTCTCTCTCTCTGTCTATCTCTCACACACACCACATACACTATAGGCTTCTTTCAGTTTTTACCTACCAAATTCACTCATGAGGCTTTGGTCAACCTGGAGCTATAGTAGATGACACTTGCCCAAGGTGCTGCATGGTGGGATGGAACCCAAAATCACATGGTTGGGAAGCAAGCTTTTCAACCATACAGCTATGCCTTCGCCTGTGATATATATTTGATAGAGTATGAAAATATTTTTCTCTGTGTATCTTCTTAAAATCAGAAGTACAATTAAAGTAATTCAGAAGCAGTGTGAAAATTGTAATGCAGATAAAATTTCCATTGTAGTATCACACTGAATTATTTCCTCTTCGTACATATAATTCAGGTTTAAATATCAATAGATCAAGTTTGGAGCCTGGTGCAGCCATCTGGTTCGCCAGTCCTCAGTCAAACCGTCCAACCCATGCTAGCATGGAAAGCAGACGTTAAACAATGATGATGATGATGAATCTTAGAGTAAGCAAAATAAAATTAATGAATTCTTTTGACTGCAGCTGTCTACATAGGCTGGCAATGTAGTAAATGAGTTTGCTTCTTTGGTTTAATCCAATTGCATGGTACCTTAGACAAACATCTACTACAGCCCTGACTGTGACAATGCCAACAACACCGATGCCGATACTGATGATGCCAACACACAAACAATGATGACAATGCTACTGTGACCACCACCTATGACAACAACAATGAAGCTGACAATGAATGCCAACATTACAAAATAGTTTTGTTATTAACAAATAGGAGTTTGGAATGAAACATAAATGGCAGCTAGCTGTGAATCCACATTCTTTGAGTTTAAAGCTAATATCTTAGGGAAAGAGTTTCACCTGATAAATTTGTTTACATCAAGATTGCAAAGTTCAACATATTTATTGTATCGTTCAGCATATGCTTTAGCTGGAATAATCGACTTTTGAATGGTAGTTTGGATGGTTGATCGCATTTCTTCAACATGAGGTTCATGCTCACCAACTGATTCTAAAAGTGGAGTTCCAGACCAAAAGATGTCTTCCAAAATATACTGTAGAAATGAAAGAATTAGGAGAACAAAGAAAGGTTTTATTAAATGAGTTTTTTAAAAATTTCACATTCAAATTTATGCTAACAGAAATGCTATTTGCTTTTCAAGTTTTTTTTTCTGATACTCACCACCAGTAACACATATGCAATCTATCATCTGTTCTAAGATGAATATTTATACAATGAGATCCATTAGTGGAAGCGTTAACCCTAAACAGTTTATTTCAAAGACAGTCAAAATAATTGACTCTAATCATTAAACAATTCATACCCATCATAGACCAGAAATGTTCAAAACCACAATGTCTCAGTGACATTTTCATTTGATAATTGTATTTATAACATCAACTGCCTTGGTGAAGTAAATATACCTCAGATAAATTCACCTAAATCAGGAACATCAGAATTACATCATCATCATCATCATTTAATGTCCGCTTTCCATGCTAGCATGGGTTAGACGATTTGACAGAGGTCAGGCGAACCAGACTCCAATCTGATCTGGCATAGTTTCTACAGCTGGATGCCCTTCCTAACGCCAACCACTCCGAGAGTGTAGTGGGTGCTTTTACGTGCCACCGGCACAAGGGCCAGTTTGGTGGTACTGGCAATGGCCACGTCCAAATAGTGCTTTTTATGTGCCACCTGCACAGGAGCCAGTCCGGTGGCACTGGCGATGTCCTTGCTTGAATGATTCATGTGCCACCAGTACAAGTAAGGTGATGCAGGTACGATCACGCTCGAATGGTGTGCTTAACGTGCTCTGGCAACAATCTCACTCGTATGGGTTCCATCCCACCATGCAGCACCTTAGCGCTCCTCTAGCAACGGATGCCAGTCGCTGAGTTTGATTTCAACTTCGATTTCACTTGCCTCAACTGGTCTTCACAAGTGGAGTTTAGTGTCCAATGAAGAAAAGGCATGCATAAGTGGGCTGGTTACCCCCTAGCATAGGCCACAAGGTTATGGTCACACTTGCGCTTGCTGAGTCTTCTGTGGCACAGCATATTTCCAGAGGTCCCGGTCACTAGTCAGGTGACTACTAGTCACTACGTAAGGTGAAAATAGAAATTTCATTTCATGAAGTCATAATCATAAGCAAAGAACCATAATGAAAACTCAGTGTTGCAATATGGAATAGCAGCCATTATCTTGGCCTATGCCCCTCAGCCAGGCCTCCTGATGAACAGAGAGACTGATTTGATGACAACTTTGTCAATGAATGACAGGGACTTGCTCTTTGCAACTGGCAATTTTAATGGGCATGATGGATAACATCCAGGGAGCTTCCATTGTGTGCATAGTGGCAACAGATTTGCTTCTCGCAATGAAGAGGGAACCAGGCTGCTGGAGTTCTGTGATGCAAATGACCTTATGATCTGTAATACTAACTTCAGGAAACCTGCCAGTCACCTGTTCACCTACCAGTCTGCTGGGTATACTAGTCAGGTTGACTACATTCTTGCCAGGAAGTCAGAAAGATGACTACTTATAAATGCCAAAACCTTCCCAGATTAAGAATGCACCCCACAACATAAGTTAGTAGTTAGCAACTTCAGGATCAGGGCTAAATAGCTACCCAGAAAATAACCAGCGTGGAAAAGAAAGGTTTAGAAGTTCAAGGATCCTCTGAATGGACAGAGATTTAGGGACATATTACTTGAAGCTTTGACAAAAAAGAGGAGGATATAGCATCACACAATGTGGAGGACAACTTGAGGTTCCTAGAAGACAACCTGTTGAGGGCTACTAACCAGATCTGTGGCTGGTGCAAAGTCCCCTCTCAAACTAAGGTGACATGGTGTTTGAACAATGTAGTTGACAGGGCCATTAGGGTAAAGAAACAGGCTTGGAAGGACTGGAAGTGTGGTGGTAGCAGGGAACTGTATCAGATAGCTAGAAGTGAAGACAGGTTTAATTAGACAGAAGAGTGGCAGAAAAGAAGAAATTTGCCAGTGTTCTGCATCATGAAGACCAGAGACTTGGAGTGATTTGAATTGCAACATAGTGTGTGAGAGAAAATCATGATGTTATAGGAGAGAGATGTGTCTGCATGGATGATGGCTCACTTGCATTTAATGAGGCTGCAAAGAGAGACTATGAAAGGTTGCTAAATGAAGAGAATGAATTTGGCAGACTCTCCAGGGACCAGCTATCCGAATTGACAGTATCCTGGTAGATAAAGCAATTAAGTGTATGAAGACAGGGAAAGCCCCGGCCCATCAGGAACCACTGCTTAGCTAACCTGGTGATACATGAAGGAATCATACTCAATGACTAGTGTAGCAGCATCATAGTCAACTACTACAAAGGTAAAAGTGATGCCTTAGACAGAAATAATTACAGAGGTATTAAATTGTTGGATCAGGTGATGAAAGTCATGGAGGGGGTCATAGCCCAGCTAATTAGGGAGAGAATTAGCTTAGATGAGGTGCAGTTTGGGTTTGTGCCATGGAGAAGTACCACTGATGTTTATATCTATGGTAAGACAGTTACCGGAGAAATACCTAGCCAAAGATAAATCTCTGTACTTGGCCTATGTTGACATGGAGAAAGCCTTTAACAGGGTCCCTCAATTCCTTATCTGGTGATCAATGTGGAAACTAGGGATAGACAAGTGGTTGGTGAGAGCTGTACAAGACTTGTACAAGGATGCTACCAGTAAGGTGAGGGTTGGCAACAAGTACAGTGAAGAATTCAGGGTACAAATAGGGGTTTACCAAGGATCTGTGTTCAGCCCCCTCTTGTTCATCATAGTCCTCCTGGCAATAACAGTAGAATTCAAGACAGGCTACCCCAAGGATCTCCTCTATGCTGATGACCTTTGCTCTTATAACTGAATCACTACCAGAACCAGAGAAGAAGTTCCGGGTGTGGAAGCAAGGTCTAGAATCGAAGAACCTTAGAGTTAACCTAGCAAAAACCAAAGTTCTTAGGAAGTAGGAAGGCAGACAAATCACAAATCCCTTCAGATAGACAGCCCTGCTCAATCTGTAGAAAAAGTGTAAGTAGAAACTCCATAAGATGTACCCAGTGTAAGCTATGAACACATAAACGGTGCAGCAATATCAAAAGAAGGTTAACTGGAAGACAGTTTTTGTGAGTGGCAGATGCACAGGTGCAATAAGCACTGAAAATGTACAGAAAACAGATTCCATCACATGCCAGGGGGTAAAAATAGAAGTAGTTGATAGCTTCCATTACCTAGGTGACGAAGTTAGTAGTTGGGGTGGATGCTCTGAGAGCATAGCTGCTAGAATAAGATTAGGCTGATCAAAGTTCAGAGAGCTCCTACCTATGCTAATAACAAAGGGCCTCTCGTTCAGAGTGAAAGGTAGACTGTATGATGCCTGTATGCAAACAGCCATGCTACACGGTAGTGAAACACGGGCCATGACTGATTAGGACATGCGTAGGCTTGAAAGAAATGAAGCAAGCATGCTCTGCTGGATGTGTGATGTCAGTGTACAAACACAACAGAGTGTAAGCACCCTGAGAAAAAAGTTGGACCTAAGAAGCATCAGATGCAGTTTGCAAGAGAGACAACTGCTCTGGTATGGTTGTGTGTTGTGTATGGATAAGGAGAGCTGTGTGAAAAAGTGTCACACCCTAACAGATGTCGAGCTCAGAAAATGACAATGAGCATGAACCTTCTATTAGAAGCTTGGATACATCAGATGAGAGTGCAAGCTCATCTGATAATGGCTATTCTCTCTCAGGTGAGGAGGAGGATAGACGAATTTGGTGTGGACATGTGGTGTTGGAAGAATGCATGCTTCCCCCACCACCATGCTTCCCATACACTGGAAATTCTGGACTATCAACCGATCAAGACACAATTGATATGGCTCCTTTGGATCTTTTAGTCTTTTTTTGTGATAACAGAAATATTGATTGAGTTGTGGATGGAACGAATCACTTTGCTGAACAAACTGGAGAAAGAGATTGTTATGTCTTGCCCTGTTGCAAAGGCAGAAATTTGTGAGTATTTTGCCTTGAAAATGCTTGTGGGTATTGTGAAAATGCCAGATAAAGAAATGAAATGGTTGAAAGATGAACTACTTGAAAGACCAATTTCTCAGAAGCTGATCAGCTTGAAATGTCATAAGATAAAACAGTATCTTCATTTTGTGAATAATGAAACTTTTGATGCAGAAACACAATCCAACCAAAAATTGTATAAAGTTTATGATGTGTTTATGATGTTTAGTGAAAACTTTATGAAGTGTTATACCCCTAACCAACATTTATCTATAGACAAAAGCCTTACACTGTTTAAGGGAAGGTTAGAAAGGGTCCTCTAAAAAGGAGGAGGTTTGCAGTGAAGTATTGTTTTTTTGTGTGTGTGTGAAGCAGAGACTTGATATGTGTAGAGAGTAATCATTTATGTTGGTAAAGGAACACAGTTTGATTCAGAATACAGTGAATATCACATGAGTTCTCAAGTTGTGCTGTCTCTGATGAAGCCTTTATTTGGTAAAGGTTATTGTGTTACAGTGGATAACTTTTACACTAGTCCCCAATTAGCTGAAACTCTGGTTAGTCACTACATATATATTATACATATACATGCACACACATACGTATACACGAAAACATGTATATATAACTTGCGGAAAAAATATGTAAATTTCACAATGGTAAAAAAGACTTTAACCAAATGGCACCAGAATGGAAAGACTGCTTGAAATTATCAGACATTATTTAAATAAATCTTAAGCAGCAGCTACCAGTGTGTATAATGATCATTGTGATTCCTTGCAATTGCAAGAAATGAATGGCACAATCTGGAAACCAGACATCTATGGACTCAAATGCCTTCATTCAGTAACTAATACACAGTCAAGAAGAGCAAACTACAAAGATGTCATGGTGAACCGAGTTTGGAAATTTTGTTAAAACTTTGTCCAAGTGTAAAAGATTAAAATTTATTCCATAGTCTGTGCTGATAATGGCATGTGGAACTATAATAAGCTACGAAGACCTATTGAGGCAAGTGAAATCAAAATCAAAATTGCTGACATGGCCAATGACAGTACTGCCAGCTTGGCACTTGTGCCACTGGAATGTTAAAAGCACACCTGAGCGTGATCATTGCCAGGTTCACGGATTGGCTCCCATGCCAGTGATACGTGAAAAGCACCATTCGAGCATGATCATTACCAGTGTTGCATTGCTGGCACATGTGCCAGTGACATGTGAAAAACAACATTCGAGCTTGGTCACTGTCAGTGCTGCCGGACTGGCTCCCAATCAGGTAGCATGTAAAAACACCTTTTGAGCATGGTCGTTGACAGAACCGCTTGACTGGCCCTCATGCTGGTGGCATGTAAAAGCACCCACTACACTCTCAGAGTGGTTGGCGTTAGGAAGGGCATCCAGCTGTAGAAACTTTGCCAGATCAGACTGAGCCTGGTGCAGCTTCTGGCTCACCAGTTCTCAGTCAAACCATCCAACCCATGGTAGCATGGAAAGCAGACATTAAACGATCAACATCATCATTACTATGAAGCAGGATTTGGTATCAAAACTGTGAGGCAAAAATGTTGCCAGCGAGTACAGTACTGCATTGGGGAAATTCAACCTGTCCATTCATCATGACACTCCCCTAACACTATAGGACCAAGTGTAAACAAAATTGCAACAAATTTTGATTAGACCTATGGTGGGGTCAGTCAGGCTCTGGTATTCTCCCTACTGATGAGAATCCCACCTACACCTCTTTTCACCTACCACTAAAATCCATTTACAAAAACATTTTCCCCAGGGAGTTTACATTGCCTTCCATAACAACAGCTGTAGGGGCTGGCCGTGCTTGCATTGCTCCCACCCACCCACTGAGAAATACTGCATTCTTTCACTTTGTTTTTTGAGAACTACACCACTGGTTGTATTTCATATTATTTAGATATTACATAAGGATAGTGGATATTACACAGTAAGCTTTTCAAATATACATATCAATATTTCATGATTTAAATTAAATTACAAATGAACAATATTGCAAGAGAAATATAAAAATTTCATAATAGATCTACCTTTTCAAGTTGTGGCACAGCTTGAGTAGAGTTAATACCTTTATCAAAAAGGCTAAGGACACAGGATTCAAAATCGGCCAAGGTAGTACTGTAATGTGGACCTTGTTCATCAACAATTAATTCAATAAAAAATAAAGCTGTTTTCTTTGGTCTTCAACAGAAAATTTACATAATCATAGTTTAATTTTTTTAAATACATATATATATATATATAATATAAAATAGTTAATAAATATCAAAGCATTGTAATACTTAATAAATATTGTCTCAAAACTATAAGCACTGTAAATCATACATTTTATAAATATCATTACAAACATAGCCAGGTATAATATGTTTTATCATTATCTCAGGTATTACATTTTATACATACATTGAAGGATATAACCAGGTACAATATGTTGTATTCATATCTCTATGGGTATATCCTGTTATCTTTTATGTATATCTCAATGGGTATATAACAGTTAATATTTTAGCACCATCCGTTCATGGCCGTTGCCAGCCTCGCCTGGCCCCCGTGCCGGTACACGTAAAAAGCACCATCCGATCGTGGCCGTTTGCCAGCCTCATCTGACACCTGTGCCAGTGGCACGTAAAAAGCACCCACTACACTCATGGAGTGGTTGGCGTTAGGAAGAGCATCCAGCCGTAGAAACATTGCCAGATCAGACTGGGCCAGTTGAACTGTCCAACCCATGCTAGCATGGAAAGCGGATGCTAAACGATGATGATGATGAGGATGATATATATATATATATATATATAAATCAAAGGTAGAACATAAAAAACACAACACATGGAAACTGTAAAAAAAACAACATGCAAAAAGAAAAAAAGGGATGATAGCATGACAATAGGACAAAACAAGATACACGGATCATTTGCAGCCAATTGCCTCTTCAGTCGGAGTCCTGAATGCTCATGTAGTTTCACCCACTTACCCCCGATAATGCTCAAAACCATCTGGGCCAGAGATTTAAGCTAAAAGCATTAAGCCTCTGGGCAAGCCAAATGAATGTGCATATACAAAAACAAATAGAAAGGTTCTTTTGATTGTCAGATGAACAGAACTTATGAAATAGAATTATACATACACAATGAACAAACACCTTTCGGCTATACAACAAAAGGAAAAAAATGAACAAAACAAACAGCAATTTTCGGCTATCAGATAAATGTAGCAAGCTAGAGCAAGGAAAATGGAAATGGAAGAATCTTAACAGACCATGTAGCAGCACAGAATAGATACAACGGACCTCAAGGTAGCTGGCCGAAAAAGAACAACAATGCCTGAACCAAACAGCAATTGTGTGGTAGGGGAGGGGAGGAGTTAAAGAGAGCAGAGGGACTAAGGAATAGGAGAGAGGGGAAAGAAATTAGAGGGACCAAAGAATGAGAGGAAATATATATATATATATATATATATACACACACACTGTTAAGGTTATTTCTACAGATATTATAGCTAGCACTGGTTTCTTTTGCTACACTGTTCCATATTCAGATGTCAGACATAAACAATGAGATAAGCAACAAAAATGGGTAATGAGTGTATATGCCATATTTCAGCAGGGATTGGCCCTTCATCAGCTCCCATCTAACCCACTCTCCCCTCTGAACACATTGTTTATATACCCACTGCATACAGCACTGTTAAGTTATTGGATGAACCAATTTACAAATTAAACGCATTCCTGGAGTTGGTATGTAAATATTAATGACTTGTAGATACGTGGTGTTTTATTATGTAACCATAATACACTATAAGTACATTAAATCTTTTTAACGGGTCCTGATGAAAGCCCCCACCACCACCACCGATACACTTATTCGTCATTTTTATCTTCGATTTCATTGTAGCAAATCAGATGTGGTGTGCAAGAGAAACGACTGCGCTGGTATGGTCATGTATTGCGAATGAATGAGGACAGATGAGTGAAAAAGTGTCACACCCTAGCAGTTGAGGGTGGTGAAGAATGATCTTTGAATATTGGACCTTACGGAGGCAATGACTAATGACCAGGACCTTTAGAGATATGCTGTGCTTGAGAAGACCCGGCAAGCCAAGTGAGACCATAGCTCATGGCCTACACCCACTTATTTGTACCCCTCATTCACTGGACAATGTTCCAACATATGTTTCGAAGGCAACATTGTTATTATTTCAGAAGGAATATAATGCTGTAAAACAATGCAATCTTCTCATCAGGGAAAGAAAGAAAGAAACCAAACTCATCAATAAGACAGTTTAAGACACACATACATATATAAATATATAATACTAACTGTAATATACTCATGTAAAAAAAAAAAAAACACCCACCACCCAATGCACTATGTAAAGTTGTAGGCATTTGGAAGGGCATCCAGTCATAAAAACCACAACAGACAACAGACAATTGGAGCTGAGCACTACTCCAGCTGGCCAGTTCCTGTCAAACCATCCAACTCACTCAGCATGGATGGGTGGTGGTGGTGGTACTGGAGGCTTTGATGATGATGATTATATATATATATATCATCATCATCGTTTAATGTCCGCTTTCCACGCTAGCATGGGTTTGACGGTTTGACTGGGGTCTGGGAAACCAGGAGGTTGCACCAGGCCCAGTCTGATCTGGCATTGTTTCTACAGCTGGATGCCCTTCCTAACACCAACCACTCTGTGAGTGTAGTGGATGCTTTTTATGTGCCGGTGGCACGTAAATAAATATATATATATATACATAAATTTAAAATAATAAGGGTGAAAAAAAATTGAATATCAATTTAAAACCAGTGGTCTAGCATATTTAAAAATCTGAAGTTTCAGAAAAATTATACTACATACATATAAAAGGGATGACCTGTAAGTGGACATCCATTATGCTAGAAGAAGGTCCACCATGGTCTAACCACTAAGAAAGGAATGTTGTTAAGAAAATTTAGCAAAAATAGATATGTTTTCTAACCGGCAAAATTCACTGCAGAGAATTATTTTCTGCATAAATATTTACGGTAATTTGGTGTGCCAGAACGAAGGCTTTTGAAAAGTGACCCCAATTTTATTGGTAGAACTGTATACATGTTCAATCTCATGCGGACATCTCGTGTATAGTTCTGCAAATTATAGTTGCTAAGACAATCATACTGACGAATATGCGGATGATTACGTAAACATTAACAATGAAACCTGGTTTGTGATTAATCTATATTTTGTATCTTTTCATTTGTTTTGCTCACTTACATTCTGGTGTTTGCTAAATTTTTTTTAGAATATTCTTTTCTTAGTGGTTAGATCATAGCGGATATTCTAGCATAATGGATGTCCACTTACAGGTCATCCTTTTTATATGTATGTAATATACATATATATATATATATATATATATACAAATATATATATACACACACATATATATATATATACACACATATATACACATATATATATACACACATATACATATATATATATATACACACATATATATATATATACACATATATATATACACACATATATATATATACATACATACATATACATCATCATCATCGTTTAGCGTCCGCTTTCCATGCTGGCATGGGTTGGACGGTGCAACTGGAGTCTGGGAAGCCAGAAGGCTGCACCAGGCCCAGTCTGATCTGGCAATGTTTCTACGGCTGGATGCCCTTCCTAACGCCAACCACTCCCTTAATATAGTGGGTGCTTTTGCGTGCCAGACAAGGCTGGCAAATGGCCACGATCGGATGGTGCTTTTTACGTGCCATTGGCACAGAAGCCAGTCGGGACGGCGCTGGCAACGGCCACATTCGGATGATTCTCTTATGTGCCACCGGCACTGGTATCACAGCTACAATTTCCATTGATGTTGATCGATTTTGAAACATATATATATATATATTATATATATATATATATATATATATATATATATATATACACTTATGGATATAACCAGGTATTTGTTTGGTTCAGTGGTTCTTATAGGAATCTACAACAGTAGTAAGATCAACTCTTACTAGATTTAGTTTAACCTCAATTGGGGAATAATAAATTGTAGTAAATTCAGATGGCTAACTCATTCTATTTTATTCCTCAGACATTTTTCTGTATCATTTTATCATTTAAATACTTTTTAAACTGTAGCTTAAAAGATAACACGATGATTCTAAACTTGAAAAGACATACTTACTTGAAGGGACTGTTAATTAGATCCCCTGTCCATGTGAAGGATTCATCGATGTCCAAGGTACTTCTGCATGAATTGTGTATCATTTGTGCAAAATTATACAAGGAATCATTTACTAAATAGCGCAAAGTGTCCTGGAAAAATTAATAAAATAGATATTATTTAAAGCAGAATCATTCATTGATGCCCCATATTTATTCATCACTCATTAACTCTCATTTCCATCCAACTGTAATCATTTATTCCCTAAGCTCAGAGTGATAATATTTTTTAAGGAAAAAAGTTTAATATTCAATTTCATGCATATTTATGTATGTATGTGTGTGTGTGCTTCTGAAATTGACGGAAGAGATATAATTTATCATAAAAATTTTGTTTCATTTTGATTAAAATACTAGTGACTTTAGAGCAAAACAGCTCATTATGCTTTGCCTGCACTTAGCATGCCTGACTGTCATTCATTCCTACTCTGTTGCTTTGGTTTCCTTGGAACAGTGTGGCTGATGGGAAACACACTGCATTTTATAATATGTAAAATAAGATTACTTAAGCATTAAGAAAGCAGAATGAACTTTCAAATACAAAAGACAAACACAATTAAGTATAGGTGTTGTGTAAGAAAATAGAAACACTGTTGGTTCATTTAGAATACTTCAAACTGATTTATTGAGCATTATCAGCCAAATACAAAAATATAAACGGAATGTTTTGTGTCCAATGATTTAGAAAGTATGAATCTTAAAAAGTTAAACAAACTCAACAGCTTAAGAAAAGTATATATACTAAGACACATAACATGTTATCTATATTGATTTTTCAGGGATGTGATATATATATATATATATATATATAATATATATATATATATATAGAGAGAGAGAGAGAGAGAGAGAGAGAAAACAAAGATATTTTACTCCACATGGATAGAAATATAGGAAAAATAGAAGTTGAAAATGCACTGAGAACAGTTAGAAAATATATTTTATTAAAATATTTGAAGCTTTAAAAACCAGGTTCACAAGTTACACTGATTTTCAAAAAGTTCAAATAGAAAGAGGTGGCTTATGGCGCAGCTGTCTTGCTTCTGACTTGTGTTTGAAGTTTACCCTGTTTTTGTAGGGAGTTCATGGCTTAAATTACTAATTGTTTTGAATAGGATTTGATTGACAGAGGGCCTTAGAAATTTTTCTAGTTTCCCCGATGCATCCATGTGTTAGTATCAAGCAACAATGTTTGGCATCTTAAGTTAAGGCCGACACAGTTGACTGAACAAGTCCAATCATTGCTCTGAATGTTTTCCGAGAAGAGTTTGTAGAGAATGAACACATGATTAAGTTCATAACCTTTTGTATGTTTCTTTCTACGTACATGCATTAGTGTCATGTGACAGTATATTTTGCACCTAAAAAGAAGGTCGACACAGTTGAGTGAATATGTTTAGTTATAATCATGACAGACCAAATTTAATCCGTCTGGTGGGAAAGTGGACAAGAGTTGTTTGTATGTAGTCCAATGGTTAAAATTTAGGATCTTAGCTGTGCAGCTTACTCATGATAAGTAGCAGAATGAGTTTTGTGTGTGAATAGTTATTTGTGAATGTACTCTGTTAAAATTTGATAAGTCTAGGTTTGAACTTTTGTGTGAAAGTATTTTCTTTGTTTATCTGTGCTTCATCTGTGGTATATGCTGACCATAGGTAGTGTGGGAATACCTGGAATTTGGGAGACTATTTTTTGCACATGTCTATGTGACCACTCAGTGGGATATGTCAAGTACTGGGGTCATGTATTTGTTGTCGGTGAATGGTCAGTCTATTTCTTAGAGTAAGCTTTGTTTGACCTATGTAATCTTCATTACATCCTTGACATTTGATAGCATATATTAAATTCTTTGAAGAACATGTAAAGTGATTTTTTACAGGGAACCTACAAAAATTTCTAAGGCCTGTCAGGTGACTATCCTTTAACAATCAAATCTTATTCAAAACATACACTAATTTGAGCCATGAACTCCTAATGAAAACAGGGCAAACTTCAAACACTAGTTAGAAGCAAGAAGCTGTGAACTTTCTATTTGAACTTTTTGAAAATCAATGTAAACTGCAAAACTGTTTAAAGCTTCAAATATTTTAGCAAAAGATATTTTAACTATTTTCAGTGCATTTTCAACTTCTATTTTTCTTATATATCATCATCATCATCATCCAGTGTTTTAAATCCGGGTTTTGTCCCTGTTAACAGGGGTGGCCGGATCTACCTCAGTGTCATAGCAACCACCCTCACACTATCTTGCCCATTTTGGGACATCCTTCTTTTTCAAGCCAACCAACCCAATCTCCCCTCCGCATGTCCCCTCCACGTTTTCCTCAGTTTACCTCGCTTTCACGGTCCATTTACCTCAAACTCAAGTACCCAACTCATCCTTCCTCAACACATGCCCATAACACTGCACTCCATTTGCCCTTGCCAGCCGTTCCACTGATTCCTCCAATCCCAGCATCCCAATCAAGTCCTCAGTCCTCCTCTTATCAAACCAGACATTTCTCTCACCATTGCTCTCTCAGTCCTTTTCAAAATTGCCATCTCTCTCTCCTTCAGACACTCCCATGCACCATTGCAGCTCTCATAACTCTTATATTTCCTGAACTTCACCCAGCCAAGTCTCACTCATGCTTCACATCCACCACTTACGTCCACCCAATCTCCCAAATAACAAAACCCTCTCACCATTTCCACCTCATCGCATACCATTTCCACTGGGTCCGCGAGCCCCCCTCCCCAGCTCCTTTCTCACATCTTTCACAAACAAACTCTCTTGCCAGTCTTGGACTACATCTATCATGAATCCACTTCTCAACTCTCAAACACAACACTGCATTTGCCACTACCCTCCTCCCATATACACCCACCTTACTCATTAACACTTCACCTTCCACCCTGCTCACCATCACCTTTGTCTTCCTGAGGTTTACCTTTAAACCCTTGCTTTCAAAGACCTCCTATTTCCAAAACTTCTTCCCCAATCTTTCCATCGTCTCACAAACCAGAACAAGGTCATCCACATAGAGTATCTCCATTATCAATCCCTCTCTTGCACTCTCCATCACCACATCAACCACTATCGCAAACAACAATGGTGACAACACAGATCCCTGACGCACACCAACTTTCACCACAAACTCCCCCAACAGCTCTGGATCCAATTCTAATGCTTGTCTTTACCCCTTCATACAAACTCATCACTGCCCTCACTATCACATCTAGTTCACATCTCTTCCTGAATGCCCACTCAGTCACTTTCCTTGGAACCCTATCAAATGCCTTCTCCAGATCGACGAAGCACATGTACAGCCCCTTCTTTTTATTTCGGTATTCCTCTTGTAACCTCCTTACAATGAACACTGCATCTATTGTCCCTCATCCTGGCATAAAACCAAATTGCATCTCATCCACATCCACCCATCCACCCTTTTCCAAAATCCCCTCTCCCAACACCCTTTCCAATATCTTCATTGCATGTTCCAATAACTTCACTCCCCTATACGCCCCACAATTCATCACATCCCCCTTTCCCTTGAAGATCGGTACCATCACACTTAGTGCTCAGTCCCCTGGCATTCCTCTTCCATCAAGCAAACCCTGGAAAAGCTCCATCATCACAACAATCCCTATCTCTCCACTTGCAGTTATCATTTCTACACTTACCAGCTGCCTTTCCTGTTTCCATTTCCTTCATTGCCTCCACTACTTCTTCCTGACAATCCCTCTCCACTGCCCCCCCCATTCACCACAGCAACTTCCATCCACTGATCTCATTCATTCTTCTCCTTCATAATTCCCTCCACATGCTCCTTCTCACTAAAATTCAATCTTCCATCACTCCCCATTGTGCAGCTTACTCCCTCAATATCTCTTCCATCTTTTTCATTAAGTTAACAAACCTAAACACTCTACCTGAGTTCTCATCTAGGCTACTCAACCTCTCCTCAGCTCTCTCCTCAAACCTTGCTCTTGTTTCTTTAGTTTCCACACCTTTCTCCTCTCAACCATTTCTCACACACGTTTTAACTTTCCTCTTATCTAAGTCAGCAACTACCAACCTGTGCTGCAACTCTCCTGGTATTGTCTTCACATATCTCAGATACTTTCTGTTTTTCCTGCCAGCCAAACGAAATCAATTTCTGTCTCATTCCCTCCTGCACAAACCCTAACACTATATATTTATATATATTTTTATATATATATATATATACACATACATATATACATACAAGGTGGTATCAGAAAGTTCCTGGATTTTTACAAATGGTGACTGTTTTGAGCTTCTCATTTAAACGTGGTTTTCAAACTGATATTTTAGACTTTGTTATCCACTGTGTAAGCAGGGTTGTTGAATTAAAGATACACACATATAAATACAGATACACAGACAATGCAAACATATTCATTCATGTATACACATACATACACATTTGTGTATATCAAAAGGAAAGGATGCATATATACAGAAATTCTAGAATTTTCTGCTGCTTTAAATAAAGTATATTACTCTACCACTGGTATTTGAGTACTCTTTTTTCCCACCTTGTTTCACATTTATGTGTTTACTCCGGTATATATATATACATTTATAAATATACATGTATGTATATATGTGTGTGTGTGTATATATATACGAGGGGCGTTCAATAAGTAATGCCTCTGACCCACTTGCCTTTGTTTGATCTAGCTGAAATTTTGCATGTGCAATTATTGATATCTCTATAGAGTAAGTGGCAAATTACAGCTCCGAACTAATTGTGGTTTCTGATTTACAGGTGTTTGAAATGAGTCAAGTGGGTAATGGAGCATGTTGAGTGTCGAGCAGTGATCCAGTTTTTATATTTGAAATGACGCACACCACAGGAGACTTTTAATGAAATGAAAGTAACTTATGGTGATGATGCCTCATCATATGACCTTGTAAAACGCTGGCATCGTGAATTCAAACATGGTTGGAACTCTGTGGAAACAGCTCCCAGATCTGGTCGCACCCCTTCTGCCATTGATGAGGCATCTGTTCGTCAAGTTGAGGCTGCCATTTTGGAAGATCGATGCATAACTATTCGCCAAATAGCCCATGAGGTCAAGATTAGTACCAGGTCTGTGGAAACTATCATTCATGACCATTTGCATATGCAAAAGGTGTCTGCCAGATGGATTTCCAGGTTGCTCACACTTTTCCAGAAGCAAGAATGCAAGAATTCCAGAAGCAAGAATTTAGGGATGTGCCAAGAAGATGAGTCAAAATTTTTCAAAAGACTGATTACACAGGATGAAACCTGGGTCCATCACTATGATCCAGAGACCAAAGCCCAGTCAATGCAGTGGAAGCACCATGACTCACCTCCTCCAAAGAAGGCAAGGGTACAGCCCTCCGCTGGCAAGGTCATGCTCACAGTCTTCTGGGACCAGGACGGAGTAGTGATGACAGATTTCCTGGCAAAGGGTACCACAATTACAGGAGCCTATCATGTTTCACTTTTGAGGAAATTAAGAGAAGCTATCGAAACCAAGAGGCAGGGCAAGATCAGCAAAGGCATCCTCCTCCTGCAGGACAACGCTCCGGTCCACAACTCGCGTGTCGCCAGATCAGAAGCACAGGCGTGCGGCTATGAACTCTTCCCCCATCCCCCTACTCTCCTAACCTTGCACCCTCTGATTTTCACCTCTTCCCAGCCATGAAGTTGTTTTTGAAAGGAAAGCGTTTCCCAGATGATGCAGCCTTGATTTCTGAAGTCACGTCGTGGTTGGACGACCAAGCTGGGGTCTTCTACGAAAACGGTCTCCAGAACTGCATCAAACGATGGGAGAAATGCGTACCTCTGGGTTGTTCCTATGTAGAAAAAGACTAATACCTGTGCCAAGATTCGTTGCTCTACTGTTATGGGAAGTGGGTCAGGGGCATTACTTATTGAACGCCCCTCGTATATATATATATATATATATATATATACACACACATATGTGTATATATGTATATGTAATTGAGTATATGTATATATATGTGAGAGTGTGTATGTGGATTGTGTGTGATTGTGTATGTGTGTCAGTGCTTTTGTTTTAATGTTTCCTTGCCTTGAGATATGGGGTGGTAGTTGTAAGTGTCACTGCAAGAGGTGTTCTTCTCTCCAATCTTCCTTGTAATCCTGTCTGGGTATGGTGAAATATTACCTTACTTAGAAACAGATGATTCCAGTTGTTCAAAGTGTGTCTGATCCATGTGAGTATGGAAAAGTGGATGTTTCATAAACATATATACATATTATAAGGATGTTAATATTTTCAATTGATACATTACAACCATATCTGATTCTTCAATGATTCAATTCTGTGTATATATACATATATTTTAGTCAATTGCTGACATTTTTCAATGGCTTCTTCCATTGTGTTAATGTGCCGTTCTCTATCATTAACAAAACTGTCAGCACATTTGATAACACAGGTGTGCTAGTGATTTAATAACCAAACAGACAGAAATAAATTGACATGCAACTTTTTCACTGTAGGCCTTGTGGATAAGAACAACATGGTTGGTAGAAAGGCTGATGAACCCAACCTCAGTACATATATCAATGAAGATCAAACTGTTAGTAAATAATAAGAGCTGATCTACTCAATGAGTACTATAAAGCTAAGTTTTTTAAGGAGCAGAACTAGAATACCAGTTTCAGTCATACTAGACAAAGAGAATCATATAAGTTCATTGTTATGATATCCAGTAAATTGTCAATATGGTTAAACCACAAACTATTAACTTTTTCTTTGCAAGGTAACTAGACAGATTAGAGGGTCATAGCCTGATTTTTACCAATAATGCAGAAGATTGATTTTGCATATACCTATATAAATATAGCAGAATGTGTATATACAAACTGGTTTCTATTCAGAAATGTTACAATACTCAACCAAAATTTTGATCTAAACTAAATTGATCTGGTGACATGATCATTTAGCAGTGTTCTACATACGGCCAAACATGGCCTGTTTGAAATTAAGCAACCACAACAAGAATCATAACAATGCATTTGTATATTTTGGTTCCATGATTTAGTTTAGTTAATCACAACTTTTACAAGAGAAATCATCAAATACCTGCATTATGAATTTAACCATTTCCATGAATGTTTTCAATTTAGATTTTTGGTAAACTTCCCAGTTTGACTCATGAATATTGAACCATCCTTTACCAATGTCTCTAAGGCTTGTTCTAATTGCAGCGCGGAGAGTGGATATCCAACTATCTTTCAAAAATAAGGAAATCTAAGAAAAGAATTCAAGAAAATTTTTGAATTAAAAGTTATCATTAATTAGCAACACATCTCAATTTCAAAAACATCTATTTGTTGTACTTGCCAGTAGTCTGGGTACACAATATCAGCTAAATGTAATAAATGTAATAAATGTAATAAAGCAACAAAGAATGTCTTAAATAAAGATGCAGTATGTGAGATAAATGCAATGAGCTAAAAGAGCTATTTTATCTGTTCAGCTACTACAACTCTCCAGGAATAACATGATGTCATAGTCAGAGATATTATATATTTAAACTTCAACCAATCCAGAGATGTTTTTGATCTAGTTTGGATTCTTTGCCAACAAATTTGAATTTTTCAATTGGTGCTCAAGCCTTGAAAAAAAAAAGAGTTAAACTACATCAGCTGTAAGGGAATACATGCCTATCTTATCTAACTAATCCAGTAGAGCCCACCAATTGATATCTGAAAAGTTCGATGAAATAACTCATGAACACTGCCATAGCTTCTACCAAAAGATGCTCCGTTCTGAACAAGGGGAGATCATAAACGAATGATGCTTTTTCTATTATCTCCCCTTGTTCAGACCGATCGACCTAATGGAGCATCTTTTGGTAGAAGCTATGGCAGTGTTCATGAGTTATTTTATCGAACTTTTCAGATATCAATTGGTGGGCTCTACTGGACGAGTTAGATAAGATAGACATGTATTCCCTTACGGCTGATGTAGTTTAACTCTGTTTTTTTTTCAAGGCTTGAGCACCAATTGAAAATTTCAAATTTGATTGCAAAGAATCCAAATTAGATTGAAAACATCTATATTTACATATAGGAGGAAAAGAAAAATCCGATATAAAATTCAAAATAATGCAGAAACCTGAGCAGTTGCTTGAGATTGTGTTTGTTCAAATTCATCAATTTTCAAGGGTTTTGTAGTGGGCACATGAAAAAGGGACATAGAGGCCACTTTGTTACACTCTGTACGCAGCTTCACACATGTATGAACAGTTTCCTCCCGTGTCAGCAAGGATGTGAAAGCAAACTTATCGTATTGTTCTTCAAATGGGTAATCTGGAACATCCCCACAGACACCTAAATTAAGAGAAGCATTTATTCATTAGTCTTTAAAATTCCTTCAACTAACTTAGTCACACCAACAGCAAAGAAACTAAACTACTGTCTCAATTTTGCCAATCTAAGAAAACAATCATGACCATTCTCTCTCTAACAAATTAATAAAAATTCTATGCATTATTTTAAATTTTTATCTCAATGCCAAATATTCTTGGATCCATAATATAATTAGATTGTGTTACTGAAGGAGGAATTCCTGCATTGTAAGAGCAGTTATAAGTGTTGGGTGGTAGTCAGGTTGGTTGGTTGATTTCTTCTGTTACATTTTACCTCATTGAGAGAGAGAAAGAGAGAGAGAGTAAGTGAGAGATACAAAAAGAGTTAACATATGAAGTACAGAATGAGTGCATATACTAGGCTTCGTGACAGGCAATAAGTAGAAGAACATTACACACACATACATTTTGAAAGAGAAAGAATCATAGAAACAGAGGAGCAGGGGAGGAGGCAGAAAAGGAGGAGATGACAGAATATTTATTCAACTGAGAAATTTGTTTTATTTAAATTAATTATAAGTAATAAATATTTTTCTTTATAAAATCCTTTTTCATTTTGTCATTCAGTATAAACAACAAAAAATTTGATAAGAGTTATATTCATTGTATGTATACTATATTTTATATCACCCACAGCAACAAAAATATACTTCAAAAGTTACACATCATATGATGGGTTGCACTGTTGCATATCTTTAATTTTGTCTTAAAATCTAAAAGACAAAGATTGATTACAATCCAAGATTATTAATCTTTCTAATACACACTTTTAGTTTTGGTTACAACATATGTATTACCAATACCCTTGATTCTTCTTTTCTTGTTAAGATCAAAGAAATTGAAGTGGTTTTACAGATATGACATTAGTTGAGTAGAGATAGATGGATGTATGGCCATGGATGAATGGATTGATGGATGGAAGGAGAGATATATGTATGTATGGATGGTCAGATGGCTGAATAAATATTTTATTTGCCAATCAACATTGACATATGTTATCAGAATAAAAAGTGAATCAAAGAATTGCTTTTAATCTCTAAAGACATGAAAGATCAGTTACTTCAACCACTTAGTATTGTTAAATTAGTATTTAAAAAATTAGCACAATTGCTGACTAACTGTGAAAAATTAATTATCTATTCTCTCAAACATTTTACTGATAATATTTTACATAACCCTTTAGCATGCAAATTATTTTGTCAAATGTAATAATTATTTATTCTCATCTGTTTTGAATTAACCATGCATTATCTCATAGCTTCAAGATTTCAATGATGTGATTGTTTTTAAAATTATTTTGTTGGTTATGCGTGAAACACTAGAAACTGGTTGAATATTTAGGCTTAATTCTGTTAATTATATTGTTTTACAGTTACATATTTTCTTTGAGAAAAAACAATGATCACCTTTTGTTGAAAGCTTTTCAACAATTGGTTCAGGCTGTGTTACAAATGTAAAAGTTATTGGATCATCCCTTACAGTTTTGTCAAATATTATCTTGTTCATTGTTCTACAAAAATCTATATTCACTTCTTTCTCCAAGAGTTGGACATGATCTTCAAGACTGTTGAAAAGAGAAAAATTAACATAGAAACGTAAAAGTTGTGTGAAAATGAATAAAAAGCTAAATGCTAGTAGATAGTCCAACAGATAATAACAATAACAATATATTTCTGATGTCGTTTATTACTCCTTAAGGAGTCATTCAACAGTATCATACTTTCTTCTTATTAAAGCACCATGGGCTGCTCTCCAAACTCCAACAGCTAACTCTCATCTTACATTAGGATACCTTTCTTGCTTTGTGTCCTTCTTGAGATAGCTGAATTTTATGTTCACAGTTCATCCCAGCTTCCCATATTCCTTTCAAATCATTTCTACTGGCACAGAGGCTCACCAATTTATTTACATTTACTTGATTCCACATGCACTAATTCAAGCAGCTATGGACTTCATTTGGATTCCAGAAGATGTTCAACAAATGCTCCTGTGTTACTATGACAACTTGAAGAAGATGAGATTTACAATAGGAAAGTTCAGTGGAGTGGCAACGGCTTGAAGTAGGTATTGCAGCCGGATGCACAATATCAGTCATCTTATTTGCGCTAGTCATGGAGATGTTACTAAGATCAACAAACTGTGAGAAATCTGTTACAAAGACACCATTAAGGGCTATTATGGATGACGTAACTGTATTATCAGAAAGTAGAGAAGCAGCAGATGGAATGTTAGAGTGTTTGGACAAACTAACAGGATGGGCGAGAATGAAAGTCAAAGTTAAATTTGATGGGATTTGGTCCCACAATATAAAGTGTTAAAGCAAATACGGCAGGGAAGTTTTTCCAGCACTTTTCATGATTCTGCCAGCACATCAGCTTTGGCTTCTTATTGAGGCACAAAGCTATCAATTTTGGTGGAAAATTGTTAGTCATTTATACAAACATGTACCAAAATTCCATCCACCCATTTTCTCTGCCCACTTTTCTTGGGTGTGTCATGGCAGTGTGTGTAGAAACCTAAGGCACTTTCTCCATAGGGTCCTGTCAGAGGCTATCATTATTACACTTTCCTGCTGGATTCCCAAATATGACCAAGTGAGACAATGGATATTATCTAACCATCTCATTCTTAGTCTCTCCCAAGGTTTCAGAGTTTGTCTTCCAATTCTTTCCTATGAAATTCTAATCACATGTCCATAGTAACCAAGTTGTGGCTTCTCAATGTGGTGAAGTAGGAGCTGACCTGCAGAGACATCTTGATATCTAAACAATACTCTCTGTCAAGTAATGTTACTTTAGAGAAACCTTATTCCAGTTGCATGTATTCACAATTGTACTCTTTGTCATTGCCCAACATTTATGACGAAAGGCGAGGATAGGTACAGGAACCAAGCTGAAGGCGGCAAGTTTGCCTCTTTGCCAACCTCTCTTCTTCTGAGAATCAAATGGTGAAGCTGGTGCATTACTGTACTAGCACCTGAGATTCTAGTATCCAATTCAGTCTCCTGCATCCCATCAATCACGAATATGTTCCCAAGATACTCAAACTTCTCCACTAGCATGCAGTGGCAACACTAATTCTCATTCCCACCTTGCATCCTCAGCAGAGGGTCAATTCAATGCATGCTGGCTTCCCTTCAGAGGAGCCAAGTAGAACCAATCTCATTTGCAAACAGCACCTGACTGATTCTACACTCACTAACTGTGATATGACTTCTGCAACAGCTGCACCGGTCAATCCAGTTCATAAAAATTATGAAAAGGTCCAGTGACAATATATGACCCTGCCCAAATCCAACACCCATGTTGAAAGGTTTCAACTTAGCACCATTTATCGAAACACAAATATCTGGGCATTGTATAGGGTCTTCATGGCAACCACAAGTTGCTCATTATTCTTAAACTCCTGTGAAACCCTCCACTGCATGTCTTGTGGCTTGTGGTCATATGCCTTCTCAAAGTCTACAAAGTAAGTAGACTTGGTAATATTGTCCCTAGGCAATATTAGCAAGATTTCTCAAAACATGCCATAGATTGAATATCTGATCATTTGTACAGAGTTCAGGAAGAAAGCTAACGCTGTTCTTCAGCTAGCTTGGACTTAACAATTTCCCTGCAGTTCTTTCCCAGACTCCTGGCATTACTTTGCTTGGAAAGCTCAATAAGGCAATTCCTCTATAATTAGAGCATTCTCTCTTGTCCACCGAAACTGCTAGCCTAAAATAAAGGACCAGTACTTGACTGGTACTTTATTTTATCGATCCCAAAGGAATAAAAGGCAAAGTTGATCTTGGCAGGAGTTAAACTCAGAATATAAATATTTGGATGAAATATAACAAGACCATTTATCCAAAACTCAAACTGTTTTGTCAATCCATAGCCCTAATTAAGTAAAAATAATTCAAAGATATCCTACAACACAGAGAGAAATGCAGACAACTGCCACCTAGCAGGAGTGTATCATTCATAACTAAAGCTCTTGTAAAATTGCCATTATTAGAGTAAAATATGTTTACTGGTTCTGTCTCTATCCCAACAGAAGCCATGTAGTTTGGTGTAATTTTACTGAATTCTAAATTTGAACAGTCAGATCTGATACTAAACAAGAGATTAATTAATTAAAGTTATGCTCAATAAAGAGAACATTTCATTTTAGCTTTGATGATTGATTTCTGTCAACAAAAGAAATAAAAAATCTCCAAAATTGTAAATTGAATGGGGTCATGCAGTGGAGAGGAAATTCCATCTTTGCAAGTATGGAGACTACTCCAAACCTATTTTGGGAGAATAATAACAAGAGGTTATTAAAAAAATATTCACTGATTTGGCACTTTTGGAAAAACATCTGACTACTCTCTCACCATCTCCCTACAGCACACACTCACACACACACACATCAAATCCCCATTTGACCACTCCTACCCATCTTAAATGCTGACTGTCACAATTCTTCTCTCTAAAGTATAGTAAGGTAACTTTCTCATTATGCATTTCCCCAAAGATTTGGAAACAAAATAGTATAACCTATAAAATGCCCCAAAAAATAATTATGAGAAATTTAGAGCAAAGTTGTCAGCTTATGAGATCCATCCGTTTTTACTAATATAGATTATTCCAAAACATTTTCTTTTGTTTTATATTCACTAAACATAGTAAAAATAGAAGAGAATTTTAAGATAAAATAATTTTTACTTTTTGTCTTTGTAAATTCCACTTGTGTTTTTTGCCCATTCTGTCATTCTCTTGAGAGATGCCTGATCAAGTTCACCCACTCCATCCATTGGCATGCAATCAACATAAAGATGATAACGTAACAAAGCTTCTGTCGTTTTCCGCTGTTTGACAGCTTCAGCAATACGTTTGGCAAACACTCGAGGGTCTTCAGCACAAAACATTAAATAAATCCTTGGTGTCCATGACTGGTTTTCTGCTAATATAACTGGAAAAGCATAATGACAATGGCTAGAAATAGCAAATTTGTGTGTATATGTAAGTGTGTGTGTGTAAAGGGCCTTAAAGTAAAAGGATTTAATAAGCAAGAAAACGATACTTCTGATGACAGCCAAACCAAAATTCCAGCCATTAAGCAATGCGAGAGTTGAAGTAAGCTTAATGATTGAATTTGTCAAGCATTGTACATAAGACTGGCTGAAAAAAACACAAGATCACCCTCTAAGAAAAACAAGAGGTAAAAACAAATGGAGAAATTATGGAACAAGAAAGGAAATTTGGAAAGACAGTTATGCACCACAAATTCTGAAGATAAAGCAGGATTACGGAAGATCTGGAAATACCTCAAAGAAAGGTAGAATACAAGAAGAGATGACTGCAATTAAAGAGACAGCAAGAAATGTTCTTCCGGGAGCCTTACAAGTATACCAGGAGCCTCTTCAGTTAAAATCAGATGCATTCTGAACAGAGAAGGTCACTCTGAGAGAGTGACTTGATGAATAAGACATATTCAGAGTCCAAGCGGCACATTCCCCTGAGCACATTGCAAACGTGGTGGTAGCCCAACCATACTAGAGAAGAAAGTAACATCACATCTCCAACATTTTAAGTCAGCAAGTGGTTAAGAAAGCTAGGAAAAAGTCTGCCTTTGTTTTGAACAGAATAAACTTTTCTGGCTCAAAGGTCTTCAGAGGGTTACATGTTAAATAAATTTACTATAGAGCTTTCATGTCAGTTGCCAGGGGCTGAAAGCAGCTAGTAGGTACATTCCCAAAGAACAGTACTCAGAGAATGTGATCTAGTTCTACTTAATTTCACTTTTGAATGAAGAAGGAAAGATATAGGCGCAGGAGTGGCTGTATGGTAAGTAGCTTGCTAACCAACCACATGGTTCCGGGTTCAGTCCCACTGCGTGGCATCTTGGGCAAGTGTCTTCTGCTATAGCCCTGGGCTGACCAATGCCTTGTGAGTGGATTTGGTAGACGGAAACTGAAAGAAGCCTGTCGTATATATGTATATATATATATAAGTGTGTGTGTATATGTTTGTGTGTCTGTGTTTGTCCTCCTAGCATTGCTTGACAACCGATGCTGGTGTGTTTACGTCCCCGTCACTTAGCGGTTTGGCAAAAGAGACCGATAGAATAAGTACTGGGCTTACAAAGAATAAGTCCCGGGGTCGATTTGCTCGACTAAAGGTGGTGCTCCAGCATGGCCGCAGTCAAATGACTGAAACAAGTAAAAGAGAAAAGAGAAAGAGAATATTCTTCATAATGATAGCATCAAGATTATCTATCTACTCAGCAACAGCTACATTGGTGCATCAATTACGAAGGATGCTGTCTCTAGTGTAGCTGGTTGCCTGGAACATGGAGGTATGATCTGGGAAGCCATCTAGCAAGCAAAGGAGAGCAAGATTCACTTGGATGGGATGTGGCTGGGTTTGGCAAAAACTTATGATTTCGTACTCCACCAGATGATACAAATGTTTTCCCAGACGTACCATATTTTGAAGAGAATATCCAAAATATTTTATGTGTTTTTCACCAGATTGAAGATGTATTTAGCACCAGAGAATACACAACCAAGCTAGAATGGAGGTGGAAATCACAAAGAGATGCACAATATTCTTTATTCTGGTGATGTAGGTGCTTCTCAGAGATGTAGGAAGCAAAGCAAAACCTGCAGAACTTGGCAAATGTCAAATGTCACTGCTACAGGCTACAAAGCTGTCAGAGGCTTGTAATTTGCTCAGACAAATGGATGGCATAATAACCTTCAGACTGAAGAAGTCTGGAATTCTCCCTGAGGAAAGGGAAAGTGAGTCAAGAAATCAGCTTCGAAGTGGGTGGCAAAAGGAACCCTACATTATCAAAACAGTCCAGGAAGAATCTGGGAGATGGCACAATGAGACTTTAATAGACACCAAACAAGAGAAAGAATTCACTAAATCAGTCTGATGTTGCCCTATACTGCCGAGAGGCAAAGTTGAAGTTGCCACTTACATCAACTGTAGAAGAGTACAAGGCAAAGGTGATGAGATGGCATTAATGCATGTGCATGCATGTGTACATGCACATGCATGAATGCTTTGTACTTGTTCCCACATCCTACTGTTTGACAACTTGGATTGGTTTATTCACATTCTTGTAACTAAGAAGTTCAGTAAAAGAGAATATTAGAATAAGTACCACACAAAATTAGGACTGTAGTTGATTTGTTCAACTAAACCTTTTAAAGTTGTGCCCCAGCATGGCCTCAGTTCCATGATTGAAACAAGTAAAAAAATAAGAGAGAAAAAGTATTTACCATTTTCAGGATCTGTTATCCCTACAACAAGATTGCCATCATCATCAATTAAACGACCTTCAGAATTAACTTCTTGAACAAAATATTCTTTGGTTTCAGCTTTGTAGCCTAGCACTCCAACTTTCTTCCAAGTGTGAGAACTTACAGGAACACCTGATAACAAAAAATTATGGTTACAAAATAATGTCTATAACCCGGCATGTTTAGATGTGGCTATGACAAAGCCTTCTAAGTTTGGCACAGATCCAGAATTTTGTGTGAAGCAGACGAACATTTGATGAGGTCAGCTCTTGTATTTCACTGTTGTTGATTTTAGTAATTCCAAATGACAAAAAGAAGTTTCATGCAAGCAGGACTTAAAACATAAAAGCCATAGGTATATTCTGCCAAAAGAAGATCAATATAACAAGTCACTCTTTTTCTATTTCAATAAATACTTATATATATATATATCCTAGGAAATTTATAGATAGAAAGGTAGTCTTACAACAGTTTCAAGGAAATAAATGATATTCTATCATTAGAAACAAGTTAAAAGTGCATCAAAGGAAAGAATTAGTGGAGTTCACTTTTTTAGAAGTTATTCCAGAGAGAGAGTGATATACAAGAAATTAGATATAATGCAGAAAATGTAAAAGGAAAATATGAAAATAAAAATACATGTAGAATGTTGAAGTTTCTGTTCCGTTATCCAAGAAATGTGTTGTGTAGAATACATAAAGAGTCTTCTTGCCCATGATGTGTAAAGTCTGATAAGAACTCATGTGTTGTTATTTCAAATGCAGGTATTAATTCCATGTGCCGTTCATTCAAAAGGATCTTGTAGTATGTTCCTTTTGTGTATGTGTGTGTGTATGTATGTATATGTATGTTGGGGACAGTGGTGGTGGTGGTAGTAGTAGTAGAGCTCTGAAGTATTACAGTAATATAGGAGATAAGTATAAAGTAAAAATAAACGAAAAATTTTGGAGAGATGAAGATAATACAAGTTAAAGAAATACCTTGATCCTCCTTTGGATGATTCTTTAAAAAAGCAAGTCCTGGAACTGGTTTCAAAATATTGTTTTCTTCTCCCATACGTACCCATTCATAGGGTGTGCGGCAGTCATATTCTTCATTATCAAAGATCTCAAGTGGAAGATATGTTTTGAAAGGAGTTGTTCGTTCTTCAATTATATCTATATTTTTAGATTCAGAATCAAAAATATTTATAGGGATCAATTCATCACATGAAATTCCTTCAGCAGTGAGTAAATCAGTGAGGTTAAGACTTGCGTAGAGACGTCGTCTTCTGTAAACAAAACAGAGACAACAAAAGATGTCAGGGTGATTAGGTGATGGTCTAGGGCTTAGGGGTGGGAGACTCCAGACCTTGGAAAAAAAAAAAAACTTTGGTCATCTTGTTGTAGTCGAGGGCTCTTTGTTGACGCCTGACACCACTGGGAGGTGGCCCTCCAAGTCGCCGGAAATGGAGATCTCCAGGTCCAAATTCTTGAACGGCCGATGCCAGTGCTGCCTGACTGGCTCCCTTGCAGGTTGTATGTAAAAAGTACCATTCAAGTGTTCTCATTGCCAGTGCTGACTGACTGGCTCCTGTGCTGGTGGCACGTAAAAAACACCATTCAAGCATGGTTGATGCCAGCACCACCTGACTAAGCCTTGTGCCAGTGGTACGTAAAAAGCACCCACTACACTCTCAGAGTGGTTGGCGTTAGGAAGGGCATTCAGATGTAGAAACCTTGCTAGATCAGATTGGAGCCTGGTACAGCTTCCTTGCTTGCCAGTCCTCTGTTAAACTGTTCAAAACATGCCAGCAGGGAGAGCAGGCATTAAACGATGATGATGAGGATGACAAACTTCAATACATGTCAGGTACATTTTGTAATAATTATAATCTAAAATATTTAATCATCAAATAGCACAAGGTATAAAATATATAATAGCAGGTGTGGCATGTTACCTTTCAATTTCAATTTTTCGTGGACATTTTCCAGTAGGTGTATAGTATGGCAGCTGAACTTTTGCTTCAAAAGATTTCCATGGAAAATCCTGATGAGAAAGGCATGGATTTCCTGATTACCATCAATTGAATATTTTGGGGCTGGCTCATAATTAAAATATACAGCTGAATACAAAAACAAGTAACACACTATTGTTCTTAAAAAAATAATGTTTTCTAAGATGGTTGTTGTCTTAGAGTAATCTGAACTAAGTAGGAAAATGAATGAAAATTATCTAAAATTATACAAAAATATATTTATCAAAGAACCAAATTATTCATGGCTACAGAGGCAGAAATTGCATTTGTTCTGAAAATGAAAGCATATTTTGTTTTCTGAATCCTGTTTTTGCAAATATTTCAAACAAAAATTGATGGTAAAAACCAAAAGGCAACAATTTGCAAGATTTAAACTGCTTGTGTTTTATCTACTCAAATCTTTTACAAGTAACAGTAAACGACTGAAATGTTTGAAATACAGAGTAGCATGGACAGTGACAAGGATATCATTCCTGGCGGAGTCAATGTAGTTAGAAATGGATATAAGTTCAAGTTTAGAATTTAACAACAAGCAGACAACTGTCCATAGTTACATAGAAAAATTGTTTTCCTTTAAATAGCTAAATATAAAATTTGGCTCTTTTCAAGAAGATTGCTAAAATGAGGATTGTATTATATCAATGAACATACTATAGAAATTTTCTATAGGAATATACTAAACACTGCAAATTACTTTGATCAATATTCTATGTCAAATGTTTATCTCCAGTAAATGTCATTATAACTGATACGGTAAAATGAATGTTAAAGGTTTATAAAAATCCTGATCGGGCTCCTTTTCATTTAATTATTAACCTTCTTGCATATCATCATTTCTACAGAAGATTTTGTACTTTTACAAATATATTTTTTAGAACAAGATAGTCATAAATAGTTAAAGAGATTCTGTGAAGTCATTTAATGTGCTGATGTAGCAGCTAAATCTTACTCAGTGTTTTCCCATGTTATCTATAAAACTGGGAATAAGATTTGAAAAAGTACTAACAGATTTGGATGTTGGTGCTGTGGTTTTTTCATAGATTTCACCTGTTAATTTTTGCAGGGCAACTTCAGGTGGAATGTTACACGCTGACACTGTTGAAATACAAAGCAAAATATTGTGACATATATAGCAAAACATGGAATATTGTGAAATTAGAGGTAGAATAATGGAATAAGTAAAATATATAGTTGACGATAGAAATATTGTGGAATGTGTAAAAAAATATTGAAGTATTGTGAAGTATGAAATATGGTGGGATATTGCTTAAATATTGATGGAAAATGAAAAAACTGAATCATGGACTTAAGAAAAAAAATAAGAAAAAATTGACACATCTGGCCATAAATAATACTTCAAAGAAATATTATAACAGACACTTAAATAGTAAGTATTCATACTTTATCATTAACCATATTAGCCTGAAGGTTGAAAACAAGAAAAAAAATTTCAAATAAAAAGATTAGTTGTGTATTCCGATTAGTTTTAATGTTTTTGTATATAATGTAAACGGTATTATAACACAATCTATTAAACTTTTATTACACTATATATGAGGTGGTATCAAAAAGTTCCTGGACCAGTTATGTTTAATAAAAAAATAACTTATTTATCAAAGTTTAAACATCATCTCCTTCAAAATAGTTACCATGTGCAGCCATACACCAGTCCCTTAATTCCTGCCACTTTGGAATCTGGCCTGGAAGTCATTTCCATAAGCAAGTTGAGGACCTTCTGCAATCCACTCTTGATCTCAACAACAGTGATAAAACAGTGACCATTGAGCTACATTTTCATCTAAGGAAAGAGATAGAAGTCTGCAGGTGCTAAATCTGGTGAATAGGTTGGGTGCAGAAGTGATACCATGTTGTTTTTGGCAAGAAACACACAAGTAACGAGAGCTCAGTGACAAGGTTCATTGCTATGAAGAATCCAGTTCTTTGCTCTCCACAGATCGAGTCAGTTTCACTGAATGTCCTCCCTCAAATATTTCAAAACATCACAGTAGAACTCTCAATTGATAGTGTGGTCCCAGGGAATGAATTCTTGATGCACAAAACTGCAAATGTCAAAGAAATTGATGAATATTGCTCTTGACTGAGCTGTGGCTTCTTCGGTTGTGGAGATGAAGGGCTCTTCATTGTGATGACTGCTACTTCGTCTCAGGGTATAACCAACAGACCCAACTCTCATCACCAGTAATGATCCTTGACATGAAGGATTTTTAAGAAATGTTTCAGCTGTGTTCTTAAAAATATTATCTCAGAATAACAGCTAATGCTATAGATTTTATATCATGCAGCTGTTGCAAACATTAAAATTCCAAACTGCATCAAAATGCAACATACTGGCAAAGCTTTACTTACTAAAACAGTGGTCAGTGTTGTATCTTCTTACAACAATGGTTTTTGCACCTCCACACTATAAAGTTATACCCCCCTCCCCGCCTTACTTAAGCTCGTTCTTCAGTACTTGATCCCATGTTTTTCTGAGTTTCCCACTTCCACATGTTCCATCCACTTTGATGGATCAACACTTCTTTATGGAGCTTTCAGCATCCATACACATCCCATGGACCAGTGCAGTCTTCTTCCTTGCACACAGCAACCAATTCCTCTAGGGCCTGACTTCTCTCTCATAACATTGGCACTTCGTTAAAGAGGTACACTTACATTACACATCCAGTGAGACATTCTAGCCACATTCCTATCTAAACTTTACATATCCTCTGCATTCAGGGACCTCATCTCACCACCATTGTTGTCTGTATACATGCATCATACAATGTTTCTTTCACTTAGAGAGAGAAAACGTTCGTGGCCAATAGAGGTAACAGCTCTCTGAATTTCCTCCATCTTTTTCTTATTCTAGCTATCACAATTTCCATAATCCTCTCCCACTACTAATTTGATTGCAGAAATTATCTACTACCTCTAATGAGCCACCAGGGCATTTGAAAGAATCAATTTCCCAAGTCTCTAAGGTTTTTATGGATCCTGTGTAACCTGCGCATATGAAAACTATCTTCTCTCATAACCTTCCAGTTAACTCACTGTACCTCTTTCATGTCCATAGCACTGGATACACTGTATAGAGTTTCTGCCTACATCTTTCCTTCAAATGGAACAGAGCCACCTACCTGAGTGGGTTAGGGTTCTATTAGTTTTCTTGCTTATTAGGATTAAGCTTTGCCAAGTTACTCTTAAGGCCCTTAAATTTCAAGTTTTGCCTCCACACCTGGAATTTTTCATCTAGCTCTGATATGGAATCCACTATGAAGTCCAGATCATCAGCATATAGTAGTTCCCAGGGACTGCCAATCTTGAATTTCTCTTAATATATGGAGGACAATGATGGAAAAGAGGGAACTAAAGACTGAGCTTTTATGAACCCCTACCTGTATACCAAATTCTTTGCTGTACTTGTGGTTAACTCTCACCTTACTAACAGTGTCTTCATACATGGCCTATACAGCTTTCACCAGCCACTCATCTATCCCTAGCCTCTTCAGAGCTCGCCATATCACACAGTGGGGCACTCTATCAAAGGTTTTCTCTAGATCAATGAATGCCAAGTATAATGGTTTATTCTTAGCTAAGTACTTCTTTTGCAGTGGCCTGACTATGAAAATAGCATCAGTCAAGCTTCTTCCCCAGACAAAGCTGAATTGCATTTCATCTAGCCTAATTCTGCTGCTAATTAATTGGGCTATGACTCTCTCCATAATTTTCATCACCCTGTCTAGGAGTTTGATGCCTCTGTAGCTGCTTCTCTCCAACACATCGCCTTTACCCTTGTAGCAGCTAACATTTACGCTGCTACACCAGTCCCTGGGTATTACACTTTCCTGAATGACCTGATTAACTACATGGCTGACCAGCCTGTATCCTACCTTACTGGATATTTGGAGCATCACATCTGTGATTCCTGATGGACATAAGTTAAATTGTGAAAGGAACATTGAAACTGACAAGCAAAGGCAGTAAATGGTAAAAAGAATAAACATTACATACTCAATGGATGTAAAATACATAACATTTTATACACACTCATAGAGACATAACTACAGTTAAAGTAGAAGGATAAACTTGACAAATAATTTGTTGGAGGAGGTGAAAAAGTATTAGATTTACAAAGCCATATATAAATATATATATTATATATCAGATATATACAGTAGATGTCACTGAAGCTGTATTTAATTAAAATAGTAATCTATGTATCATATTTAATGTATACAAGCTGTCAGTTACTTTAGTATTTATCCTCGGAAGACATCTCTTATGGACTTAATGCATTTAAAACCACATGATCCCTGATGTGATCATATATGTATATATACAAACTTGATTGAGGATATGTGATTGTATGTATAGTGTATATTTATGTAATGGTATTAACTAATGTATATGCAGATAAGTTAGTGTGTATTCTTGCATCAAACATGGCAATAGTTTATATTTTCCTACCCCAAAGTATGATTTCTTATCTAAACGATCTTCCTGGATATGTTTTAAATGACTATTCCTGCTTGTTGTGATGTTAGGACTATAAGCAAATTAAGGTAACAACTTGAAAAATAGGACTGCTTTGACCTCACTGCTCTCAGCAAATCCATTAGCTTATTCACTTTCTCTGTAATTTTGATTGTTCTATATTAAAATAACACTTTTCTTATCATGCTAGTTGATAAATAGGTCATTTAATGGTTTTACTTTGCCTGTTTTTATTAAATTAACTTGAAGATAGTGGATTTTTGCTATGATGTAATCTGAGAAGTCATCAATAAAGTGCTACTAAAACAGCTGCAGTAGATTTTTAACCCCACCTGTGTTCCTCTTAGATATGTGTGCACATGCACACATGTGTGTGAGTGTGTGTGCATACTGTATGTATACACACACACACCAACACATACGTGCGCACACATGCACACACTTCTGTATATGCATGCTGATTGAAGCAGCTGGAATAATAAACTTAAGATAGATTTACTGCATCATTTCATTGGATTTGGATAGACAAAAACATGAGGAATTAGACCAACACCAATAAGTTTATAATAACAACATCAGTAGCAACAACAAAAAACAATTGTGTAGACACTTATTAGAAAAGAAACCGTTTTTTTTTTATGTTTTTATCCAATATTTTAATTAAACATATTTGCCTCTCTTAAAAGAACCTCTTTGTTTCATATGCGTAGAAATATTACTTTCTGAGATAAGAAACCAACATATGTCCTACAGGGGACCCAATAGATGACTCCAACCTAAATTCACAAAGACAATTCCTTAATCAGCTTCAATAATACCAAACTTTTGCCTCCTACTTGTTCCCCTCCCGTTTTCTTTATTCACATTCTTATTCTTTTCCTTATCAAATTTAGACCTTTTCACATTCACATAAATTATTTCTTCACAAATATATTTTCCCTTTTGTTCTTTCTCTCTGTGCTTCCCATGCATTTTCAATCACATCTCCTGTGAGTTAACATGGGATCCCTTGACAATGTAAACTTCGTTTGATTAAGGTATCTTTGGCCCAACAAGTAGCTAGCAGATTACCCTTTATTTGAGTAATTGCTACTTCTAAGGTTCTGCTAGCTATGAAACATATGTAGCCTGGATTTTATCTACTCCATTCCCAAATTTGGGATTTGCATTTGCACACACATCTCCAGGTCGACTTTGACTTTCATCCTTTCGGGGTCGATAAATTAAGTACCAGTTACACACTGGGGTCGATGTAATTGACTTAATCCCTTTGTCTGTCCCCTCTATGTTTAGCCCCCTGTGGGCAATAAAGAAATAACAATATCTCCACTTGCTAACCAAGAACTATAAAATATTTCTTTTCAGTTTATCGAATTTTGATACAAGAAAAATTTACAACCTTCGATGTCAATAAACTACTATTGTACATTATTTACATTAGACGGATATTTGTCCTCATCTTATTTGTTGTTAACACAAGGTTTTGGCTGATATACCTTCTAGCCTTCATCAGGCGTCTTGGGAAAATTTTGAATCTGGGTTCTCATTCCTAAGGTATTTTTCGATGTTATTATTATTATTACTGCTCAGGCCACTACTTGGAATCGAACTCAGAATCTTGGGGTTAAGAGTGCGGGCTACTAACCCCAAGATTCTAAGTTTGATTCCAGGCAGTGACCTGAATAATAATAATAACAACAACAACATCGAAAAATACCTTAGGAATGAGAACCCAGGTTCGAAATTTCCTCAAGACACCTGATGAAGGTTGGAAAGTATATCAGCTGAAACATTGTGTTAGCAACAAACAAATGAGGACAAATATCCCTTAATTGTAAATAATGTACATAATTCCTCATCTCTTAAATATAGAAACCACTATTGTTCCTGAAAGTTGTTTTTTATACCTTCTACTGACTGCTCAAAGCTTACTGATTTCCTGCACCTTAAATCCTTGGATCTTACCTTTACACACACACACACACACACACACACACACACACACACACACACACACATATATTATATATATATATATATATATATATATGTAAGAGTACACCTTGAGTGCAAGCTTGATGAAGTGCCTCTCTAATGTCTAAAACCACAAACATTACATAAACTTTCATTTTGAAGTTTTGCATAAACCTGTGTTGCAAGCAGAGTTGGTACAGACACAATTGTAATGGTTCATTAAAGATGTGTCAAAGGATTTCTTTGTCTTATCATTATTTGGATTATAGTTTGCTCTTCACCACACAACAGTTTTCTCATTGCAGAACTAGGATTTTCTGCACTGGAAGAATTTCAGTATTAGCCTGGAATCCAACAGTGTTGATAGCCTAGAACTCAGGTTTAGTGCTTCTTTGGAAATGCCTTACCTTTACGCCCTACCATGACCTAAGATGTGTGTGTGTGTGTATGCATGTATATATACACATGCACACACACACACACACGGTGGCTTAACCTACTGTGTGTGTGCCAAACTGACAGGTAAAATCAGCTGAAATGAATCTATAATATTGTATAGGACAAATATTAATACATATGTATTTAGAATACATTTAAAAATGGCTTTACCTTGTGGTGAGTATTTCACTTTTTGAATATTCCATAGAGTATTCTGTCTGATATTTTGTGGTTCAACAATTACAGGCTGTAATGAAGTGAAATATGAATGAGTCTTCTGGCAGAACTTTTAAAGAATAAATTAAATATACTACAATTTAAATTCATGAAGAAATGCATATTTACAAATTTATCAATAAGATCTATGTGTATAAATGTTTGATTGCAAAAGCATGTGCACTTTTGTATGAGCATACATATACCCTCTATATACACATGTGTCTGCATGTATGTGTTTGTTTCTGTTTCTCCTTGCTGAGTATGTGTGTCAGCATTTTGTATATGCATGTGTGTGTGTATGTGTCTTTATTAATGCATATACAAAGGTGTGTCTGTTGTGTGTGCACAATAGTGTCCTTCTGGTTGACTACAAAGATGAAGTTTATACTGGTATAAATATGAAGTCAAGTGAGACAGACTGACAGTTAATTATCTTTCACTACTTGTCATCAACATTTTAATCATCATTATCATCAACATTTGTGTCAAGCTTTATCTTCACCATTGTTGTTAACTTCAATGGTTTTTTCTTAACTCTTACTTTGTGCATTATTGAAATTCAGAACTTTTGAAGATTTCTGATTATGAAATAAACTGAGATATAGTACAAAACTGAAAGCAAGAACACAAGTTGCGAAAAGTGAATGTAGACACAGTAGGAGTCTCCAAAGTACAAATTCATCAGGTAAGTTATCATATCTAGTTTGTAAGGAAGTAACTTGATACCATCCCTGAGGATGTGAGATAGTAAAGACTGATAATTTTCAGAAATATATAGGTTCTGTTATTTAACTAGCTTCATTGTGAAAATAGACCTATAAATTATAAGTTAAAGAAGTAGATTAGATGGAAACGTAGAAATTCCTAGCTTCAACAAAATGGTTAACTTCATGAAGTAGAGGGTGAAAGATCGAGGGCTTGCAGCAAATAGACAGAAATGAG
The DNA here is from genome assembly GCF_006345805.1 of Octopus sinensis. NCBI lineage: Eukaryota > Metazoa > Mollusca > Cephalopoda > Octopoda > Octopodidae > Octopus > Octopus sinensis. The sequence goes on from NC_043015.1 coordinate 35,371,873, forward strand.
GTATTGTTTCTCATGAGTGACACACAAGAGGTACTCATATCATTCATCTGTAGAAACCAAGCCAAAATAGACTGGAGCATGATACAGCTCTCTGGCTTACCAATACCAGTCAAACTGGCTAATCTATGCTTGCATGGAAAATGGACACTAAATGATGATAATGCAATGTAAACGGCAAGGCATTTTATGTTATCTAAGACTGTATCAAGCACTTACAAAGGTTATTTGTATAATAGGGATGAATGAAACATTAACATACAACGGTATGGATTTGAGAACTTAAATTCTCAGTTTATATTATCATTAGTAATTAATGTTACAAGATGAAGCATATTTTTAATGCTGTGTCATCAGCTCCATGAGTAATGCTAGCAATATTAGAGAAATTCTCAATTATGTTAGATAATTAACTGAGAAAGTAATTAGATATTTCAGTAAAAAAAGTGTTTTAAAATTAATTTATTGTTAACATATCTTAAAGCATGCTTGAAAAGCAACATTTTTTTATTACACAATTTTTTAGAAGACATTGTTAACTGAATTTAGCCCCCGTTTATTTATATTTGTGATCAAAGTGTGACAAAAAGCAACATTTATTTGAGCAGGATTTAAAATCAAAACTGCAAAGCATTGCACTCAGCACAACAAAGCATCAAGTCCAATGGCTTGCTTTCTTGGTCATTTTCACGAGGGAACCTGTGGAAGAGGCAGACCCAGGAACACCTGGGACAAGGTGGTGAAGCACGACCTTCGAAATTTAGGTCTCACCAAGGAAATGACTAGAGACCGAGACCTTTGGAAATATGCTGTGCATGAGAAGACCCGGTAGGACAAGTGAGACCATAACCTGTGGCCTCTACATGGGATGTAGCCAGTCCACTTATGCATACCTTTCCTTCTTGGGACACAAAACTCTACTTGTGAAGATCTGTTGAGGCAAGTGAAAATCCAAATCAAAATCGAAATCAATCAACATCAATGGAAATTGCAGCTGTGATACCAGTGCCAGTGGTACGTAAGAGAACCATCCGAACGTGGCCATTGCCAGCGCCGCCCCGACTGGCCTCATGCCGGTAGCACATAAAAAGCACCATCTGATTGTGGCTGTTTGCCAGCCTCGTCTGGCACCTGTGCGGGTGGCACGTAAAAAGCACCCACTACACTCACGGAGTGGTTGGTGTTAGGGAGAGCATCCAGCCGTAGAAACATTGCCAGATCAGACTGGGCCTGGTGCAGCCTTCTGGCTTCCCAGACCCCAGTTGAACCGTCCAACCCATGCTAGCATGGAAAGCGGATGCTAAATGATGATGATGATGATAAATATAATGAAAATCCATATTTATAAAGACAATAACCAATGATTTGTTTGAATCTTTTGCAATAATCTCAGAATAATATCCTTGTTCCTTCAAATCTGTTGGCTGCTCTTGTTCTTTCTTCTGTTTTTTCAGATTTGTTATTGAATTCGTTTGACTGGCCAAAGACCGACGTCGACTCATAGATATACTTGCTAAGCTTTTAATTGGTGCCAATAAATTGGGGTCCATTTTTACTTGATTTTTAAAAATCTGAAATAAAAAATGTTTATATAAATTTTATAAAATAAAACAATTTTTAATTTGCATTTTATAATATTTCATTGGAAAAGGATAGGATAAATGTCTATCTTATACAGAATATGCCTACATATCAATCATAGCATATTTAAGTCAAATCAGTCTGTTCCTTCCACAAAAACTGGAAGAATAAAGCATAGAAATCAATGAATTCATTCACCATCTCATTCTGACTTTTCTATCACTTACTGTTTGAAGAAAATTAGTTTCAATGAGCATCACTTCTTTCTAATTTGAATGAATTTGGTAGTTTAAACTCAGCCAGATCTCAAGCAGTTTCATCGGCCCTATGATCTGGTAACAAACACTAGTTGAATGAGATTTTTTTTTCAAAGTCCTGAGTCGGAATCTCACTGATTGATCCAGTTTAATTCTTGCTTCTTTTATTACTTCATCTTCCCTCAGTTTCATGTTGATAATCTCAAAGTCTGAGATGTCTGTTACCTTTCAGTACATCCAACTGCTGTCAAAATGGCTCAAAAACCAATATATAAAGCAACAGAATCAAAGCAAAACTCTTAATGGATTGGATGTCTGATACTAAATTGTTTGACAACACCACACTCTACAGGCTGCTCTTCAAAGTTAAACCGAAAAACTGCACCTATAATACCTCCATATTTACTGGAAGTCTTACAAAGAAGAAACTGAAAGACTCTTCATGGCTTGAACTGAAAACCATCAAAAATCATTAATTAGAGGAGAAACAGCTAAGTCAGGAATAGTTAAGCATTTGGTTTAAATTGGATTTGGTACTTACATATCTACAATATCCTACCAATACCTGATACTTTAATAGTTGTTTTACATCACTGTGATCCCAATGTTATTACGTGCTGAGATGTGCATAGAATCTATTGAATCATATAATTAGATATCACTAGAGAATGCCATACAATAGAGACTTCTTGCTTCATCATTTTTATGCCAAAATATTTCCTGACGAAAATTATGTCATATGAAAGTTTTGAATGTGAACTTTTTTCTCATATAGTTTTAATTAAATTCTGACAATTACAGGTCATGTCAGTGTTCCTCAAACACATTTATAAAGTTTGTCCATTTTTTTTTTTTAACTGTTAAATGGTAGCCCTCATTCTAGCTCAATGTGCTTGAGTGCCATAACTGTCATGAAGAAGAAGGCTTACACTATATCTTGATATAAAAACCGATGGGGATAGGTCAGAAAATTGTGGTGAAATATAAAAGTTAAATTTTCAATGTTAATTTTCACTTAGAAAAGGACATGTCTTCTTCAAGATTTTCTCATGAATTCAATGTGGTTAATGATAATTCTGGCCATGATATGATGGAAAAGCCATAAAGTAAGTAACGAGGTTGGTATACTGACCCTATTTGCCAAACAATATATTCGCACACGGTGAGAGGACAAACGGAACACAAATCCAAGGCTTCAAGTTTTGAGCCAGAATATCAAGAAATGGATGAACTAATTACTAAGAAAATTATATTACTACAAAAAATGCACTAAATTGAGTTTAATATGTCTCATAGAGCCCATAATTAGCACAAAATCATAGTATTTAGAATGTTGTTTATTCCTGCTCCTTGTTTTAACATGACGAGAGCTACTAGATAAATCTAGAGGATAATCTTGTAAATGTAAATTTCATTTTGAGAAATACTGGTCAAATTCTAGCAATAAAAATGAATATAATTTTGTAGACTATTAGAGTTAAATGTTTTTCTTTTTCCCCCCAAATTTGAATACAATTTGTGCATTCAATTTGGACTTTTTTCTGTCTTCTACTAACAAGTTTGCTGTAAGTTAATGCAACTGCCTTTAATTTAATTTTTAATGCTTATAGCAAGGAATTAATTTCATTTCCACATTCTGTTTATTTTTTAATCTAGGTCTCCATGCAAATCTGAGAAAGGTATAAGGCAGTTGTGAGATGTGCTAGAAACAATAGCTAAATCTCCCTTGAATCACACATCTTTTTGCTTGAAAATATTTAAGTTTTTTTCTACCTAAAAGGCTTCACCAATAATTTTTAAGTGTGTAGTGCAAAAAAAAAAAAATGGTCAAAATCGGTCTAGGTGTGGGTGGGAGTGTAGCGATGTATCATAAATCTGCCAAATTTTTTTTTCATAAAAATCTGACTCCCATCCTTTTGAAGACCATGATTAAAAAATAATTGGAAAAAGCCCAATCAAAATGGAGAAAATTCAATTTATTTGGCTGTTCTGATAAAAAATTCTACCATCTATGGCCATTTTATAAAGTCCATATAAATTTTATTGAAATGTTGTCATGTTCCAAAATCTCAGGATTTATTTAGTTCAATACTAACTAAAAATGTGCCAAAACTCAAGTTCTAGTGGCCTGTAGATTTAGCTATGTCTGAAAACACTGCAAAATCAAGTGTTTGTTACACATAACAAAATATCCTTTACATAAATATTTAAAATATACTTTTTTAACTTCTTCTATAAGCACAAGGCCTGGAATTCTTGCGGAGAGGGATAACTGACATCATTAACCCTAGTACTTGACTGGTACTTATTTTATCAACCCAAAAGAATGAAAGGTAAAGTGAACTTAAATGGAATTTGAAGCACAATCTCAGTCAATGAGTCATTGGACAGCAAAATCTTTTCCAGAATCCACAAGGCCAGTCAAGAACATGTGTGGTGTTATGAGCCAGGCTGTGTTGTAGGGTAGGATCAGAGGTGAGGGAGTAGGCATGTCCTGTTGGAAGTGGGGCCTGTGGATCCCACCGGAAGTGCCGTGGTGTTGTGGCATTCAGTGAAGCACAAGGGTCAGTCGGTGGTGAACAGCACATCAAAGCAGACGTGTAAGACGGTACAGCAATGGATAGTGCACGTGGACGTGAAGTGAACCTTGGAGATTGAGACAGCACATAGATGTTGAAAGTGAACCTTTTTCTGGACCGACAGGTAAGACTACCATAATTCTCTCTTTGCTTCCATTTTTTTTCTTCTTTTACATCACAAGCTAGTTTGGCTCAAACGGAAAAAAAAAAAAATGATGGGTATGGTCCATGTTTCAAATGAGACGGTTAGTACATTTTGTGGCAAGGGAGATGTGACTACTTGGCTGCCAAAAATTAAGTTGGTAGCAAGACTCTAAGATATAGATGATCTAGCAAGTTTTATACCACTGTACCTTGATGGATTGGCGTTATACCTGGAAATGGAGGAGAAGGACCAGTTGAGCACAGAAAAAATAGAAGGCCGACTGATGGAGGCTTTCACAGAAGGGCCATTTATGGCATATAGTCGACTGGGGAAAGTGAACTGGATGGGCGAATAGGTTGCCAAAGAAATCAGGAGATTGGCTAGACTAGTAGAATATAGAGATGGCGCGTTAGAACAAACCGTAAAATTAGCCTTTGTGACAAGATTTCCTGACAATGTGTTGGTCAAGCTGCAAAAGCTGCCGAACATTCACTCAATGGCAATAGGAGTGGTAATATCTCGGGCCAGAGCCATTGTCTTGTGTTGCAGGACAACACCTCATCAAGAGGCAAGCTGAAGGAGTGAGGTGGAGTGATAATGTGGGTGAGAAGACAACTGCCATGATGCAAGAAATCTTGGAGAGGGTGACTGCAGAGGACCCAGTAAGAGGGAACTAGTATGTACCCAAATTGAAGAAGGGGATCATGTAGTGTGATGTCAGCAGCATAGCGACGGGAGTTGTCCTGGAAATTAGATGTGTCATGGTGGAGGATGCGGCCTGGCTTAGGAAGAAGGACGACTGCAACCACATCAATGTGGCGGAGCTGAATGTCATGCTGAAAGGGCTGAACCTGGCGCTGAGGTGGGGGCTGTGTACAATCGAGATCCGGACCGATTCAGCCACTGTACTTAGGTGGGTGGGATCAGTGATCACAGGCGAGCGGAGGGTGCAAATCAAAGGGTTGGAGAGATACTAATAAAACACCACCTGGAAATTCTGGGCGAGCTAGCTGCCGAGTTTGACCTGAGGCTGAGTGTGATTTTTGTGCCCTCAGAGAGGAATAGAGTAGATGTCCTGACCAGAGCAAAGTAAGCCTGGTTGCAGATGCCAGAGGATCTGGAGCAAGGAGTGGATGCAGTGTGCCGACTGAGTGACTCGGAGCTGAGGAGATTGCATACCATGCATCACATGGGGGTGGACAGGACCCTGTTCCTAGCTAGGAAAGTTGACTCTGATGTGACCAGGCAGAGTATACAAAGAGTAGTTGGGAGCTGCTACAGGTGCCAGTCCATTGACCCCGCACTGGGTGTGCATGAGGCAGGAAGCATTCCAATGGAATACAACTGGAAATGACTGGCAGTGGATGTGGTGCACTAACGACAGGGGACATACCTCTTGATGGTCAGCTGCAGAATGGGGCGATTAGCCATATGGAGGGAGATGAATACAGGGACTGGGGAGGAAATCACAAGAATACTGAATGAGGTATTCCTACAATGAGGCCCTGTGGATGAGCTGCTTGTGGACAATGGCATTGCGTTTCACTTGGAGGTGCTGGGGAAATGCTCGACAAGTGGCATGTCAGCCGTTTCTTCAGGTTGGCATACTGGTCAAGTGGCAAGGGGGCTGTGGAGAGGCATCATCGTACCATCAAGACCATAGCAGAGAGGGGCCACATCTCACTGGCTGAGATTGTTTTTTGGTATATGTCGCCAAGAATGGGACAGGCTGAGGAGTCATTGCCACACAAGGCAATATTCAAGTACGAGTGGAGGCATCCATGTACTGCATTGCTGCATCCCACAGAAGAAAAGGAGCATACCTTTGTGCAGGTCAGAGAAGTCTGGGTTAAGCTCCCAAATGCATGGTGCACATCACAATGGGAAAAGGGGACAATAACCTCTGTGAATTCGAGGAATAATGCATCCATAGATGGCATTCCAAGACATGTTTTCGATGTGTGCACAATCATCACTGTGATGGAGGATGGGGCCAACAGTAATGGACAAGAGGACAAAGCTGACAGCAACATGCCAGGAACTGAGATTAGTTCTGAAGTCCCACAGCAGTCACAGAGGGAGCGGTACCCTCTTCACTGGTTGGCTGATTACGAGACAAGTTAAGGTGTGTGATTGGAGTTGAGAAGAGGGTATGCGCAGGTTGATTGAATGATCTTCAGATCGGGGGAAGGCATGTGGTGTTATGAGCCAGGCTGCATTGTAGGGAAGGATTGGAAGTGAAGGAGTAGGCATGTCCTATTGGAAGTTGGGCCTGTGGATCCCACCAGAAGAGCCACAGTGGACATGCAGCATTCAGTGAAGCACAATGGTTAGTCAGTGATGAACAGCACATCAGAGCCGACGTGTGAGACAGTACAGCAACGGATAGCGCACGTGGATGTGAAGTGAACCTTGGAGATCGAGACAGCATGTGGATGTTGAATGTGACTCTTTTTCCAGACCGACAGGTAAGATTACCATAATTCTCTCTTTGCTTCCATCTTTTTTCTTCTTTTATATCACAACAACACAACTTGGAAGACTGAAAGTGAAAGTCCTCCAGCAGAAAGACAGACTGTCAACAAAAATTACAGTCTACAAGGCAGTAGTCATCTCTATACTACTCTATGTATGTCAAACATGGACCCTATACTGTTGGCACAAATATCAAACAGCTGGAACAGCTTCACACAAGAGCTATATGCAGGATCATAGGCATTTGTTGGTAGGGCAGTGTTTCAAACCAAGAAGTGCTGGACTGAGCTTGTTCAATAAGCATTAAGTCAAGGTTCAGTTACATTGGACTGACCATGTCATCAGAATGACTGACAACTGTTGTAGGGTGAGCTCACACAGGGCTGAAGCAAATAAAGAAGGCCTAAACTGAGGTACAAAGACACTCTGAAAAGCAACCTCAAATGGAGTAGCATTAGTCCACGCAAATTCAAAACTTGCCACAGTCAGATCAGTGTGGTCTCTCACCCCATGAGCAGCAGCTGCCTTTAAAGAGGACTGGTGACAGCATCTTGGTGCTGCAATAGAAAGATGCCACAAGGCAACATCCACCTCAGTCCAATCAATATACTATCGCTGTGACATCTGTGGATGCCTGTATGCTTCCAGCTTTCGACTGTAAAGTAATATACACACTTGTCACTGAGAACAGATTTTGTTATCATCAGACCCCAATGGACAACCAATATATATATATATATATATATATATATATATATATATATTCCATTTTGGGATTTGGTTTGCAAGATTCTTTATGTGAGTTCGTGTGTTGAAGCATATTCTGTTGTCTGGAGGGAGTCATTCTCTTGTAGTGCCTTATAATTTAACACAATCATTGATAAAATTTCCACTTATTTCCTTCTTTATTTTTCAAAAATTTTTATCGCAGCTTACAACCTTTCCAGTAGTTGTTGACTGTTATCCACATAGTGTTCTTTCTTCTTGTTTGTGCGCATGTGTATGGGTCAGTGTGTGTGGTTGCACCTTAAACCTGCATGTATATTTTTTTGTTAAACTTTATTATGTGGTTCTTACACTGGCCCCTATTGCATGTGCAATCATTTCTTTCACCTGATTGTTGTTCTCAGGGTCTTGGGTGGGTATGGTCCAGCCATTCCAGCACTCTGTGGTGCTTTTCTTCATTGGTGAAGTGATGGTAGGTGGTCTTCCCCTCTGTGGCCTGGTGGGGTAGAACCTACTGATGTCATGGTCATCTAAATAGTAACTGTCATAGCGTAGTCTAAGGAGGAGGCCCAGTTCCCTCATGTTGACTTCACGGAACTCTACTTCACTCTCACAGATTACCTCAATGCATTTCCCCACAGCAAAATCTATGTCTATAGACGAGTAGAGTGAAATCACATCCATACTACCCACGACACAATCTGTGAGGTCGTTGGAATGGTTGCAAGTACTGATTTTACTGAGATCTTCCATGCTCAAACACACACCTGGAGACATTGCTATGAGAGGCCATAACACCTGTGAGAGGAAGTAGGACAGTCTAAAGTTGGAGATATTCGCTCCACAAACTGATCTGGTTGGGGGCCCCATGGCAGGGTTTATGGTCTTTGTGTAACTTGTGTAGTGCAGGAACATCATTGTTGGATGCTTGGAAATTGTGTGCCATCCTTTTTATAGGTTGGAGTATGTTGCACCACATTGCCATGTGTGCATTGAGGAGTTTTTCCACTCTTTCATGTTCCTGTGGTGCAACTTCTCCCATGCTTCTAATGTGTTGTTGCATGGTCTGGACATAGTTCTGTGGGGCTATCTATTGACAGTATGCCAGACTTGTCCGTAGGAAGGCACACCAATTCCTTGTTCCAAGCTATAGATATAGGGTAAAAAATTATTAATTTATAATTAATAAATTTCACCAAGTAGTTTCGATATGGAAAGGAACCATATTCGGTAAAAACTTATACAAGAAGTTTTATATATATATATATATATATATATATATATATATATATATATATATATACATACATACACACACATATAGATATAAATAGTAGAGAAATATATGCATATATACATACATATATGTACATACCTACACATATATATAGACATGCATATATGGGTACAGGACTTTTGTTCGAACAACAAAAAAAACAGAGAAACGAGACATACAACATAAAGAATATTCCCCTTCTTCAGTTGTCCGTTTCACCAACTCTACATTCCAAAGGCAAGGACAAGACGCGACTTCATTGAAATAGTCCTTCTCGCAAAGCAAATTAAATAAAATTTGGAATTTTTTGCGGATGGTGAAAGTAGTTAAAAGAACAGGACAATGAGAACAAAACAGTAAAAACAAACACCCATATATGCATGTATATATACATATATATGTAGGTATGTACATATATGTATATATATGTGTGTGTATATATATATATATATATATATTATATTATTATATGATCAAACGCCACACATCCTTTTCTAAGTAAGTTTTATACATATATATACATACACACATACATACAGATACACACACACACACACACAAAAAAAACATGTATAGATGTAATTGAAAGTGATCTCTTTCTGGACTACATTAAGTCCTTTAAAGTATATGTGGTAACCATCTGCAAGACTAGAGTTTGTAACCAGGATGCAGCACCTGCTCTTCTAACACTTCTTTTAGTCAATCCAAAGTAGGAAGGTGCAATGCTGCTTAAAAAAGCTATGCATCTCAAGGAAGGATGAACTTAGTAGTGAATGGGAATGAAAATAGTATGCTTAGGGTTTTGGGTTAGTGTATGCTAGTGGTCCCGAAGTGGGAGGTACTAACACCCTAGTGGTGATAAAATGATTGAGGGGCAGGATGACAACGATAGCAGTGCCACACATGCATCCTCAAATAATGATTAAAAATATTGATTTCTGAAATTTGATTGAAATAATTACATCAAATGAACTCTTGAAGAATGAAAGACCAATTTTTTGTTTTTAATTTTATTAATTGCAACAAGGGATCTAGTTAAATTCATTCACAGAATCAGCATTTTTTTAAAAGGAAGTAAAAAATCTGAATATCAGTTATATTGAAGCAGTTTTCCACTCTTATTTCCATGAAACTATTATCTGATGGAGAAAAAATTTTAACATAAAAGTTAAAGATGTTTAAAATTTAAAAAAACTGTATTTTTAGCCAATAGTGAGACAGAAATTTTCTGCATTGTAACAGGGTCGACTTAGTGGTGTCAACTTTAAGGTTGTACCCTATGGAATTTATAGTTTAGCATCTGTGAAATGACCTATTATCTAATAATGTCAACATGTATCATCTTACTGCTTTTTTTTGTCTCATCATTGATTTCTATAGTGTTTTGTATGTTTTTATTACTTTTTTAACAATTCGTTATACCAATATATTTGTCTGCATGTGTTTACTTTATGCGTATCAGCCAGCTATGTTAATATAATGTGTAACCATAAGACTGCAAGTTGACAGAATCATTAGCACACAAGGCAGAGTGCTTTACATTCTGAGTTCAAATTCCACACAAGTTGCCTTTGCCTTTCAAGGTTGATCATCCTAGAAAAAGATGAAGATCCATTTCCTTAAATTTTTGTTTACTTATACACATCAGCAAATGAGCCAATGAGGTAATCTTTGTGGTTGTTCAATTTGCTAGAAATAACAGCCAAATCTCCTTCACACTATGCTCTAACATTTCAAAAATGAAGGACACATTAAATAATGTCCTACATCTTCAATAAAAATATAGAATTGCTCATTCTGGCCTGACCTGGGTTTGAACTGAAAGGCATTCGCTGCAACGAATGTAAACACAGAAAAACTTAAAGAAATGTATGTAAAATATTAAGATAATTGACGAAAAATATCTACAGTAAAATTCTAATTGATAAATATGAACTTTTATAAAAACAAACCCCACGGGTGAAGTGAAACACATAGCGTGCGGTTGTCATGGTAACAAGATGTTAATGCCTAGCTGTCTGTTGATTGGCTAAAATTACCCAAATTTTTCCAACTTTATTTCGAAATAATAGATTCTTTAATTTACGAGATAAAGTAATTAGTTGATCGTAATAAAAAATCAGAGTTGTATCGATTCACCAAAATTAAAGAGGTATGATTTTGTGAATCAATTTAACTAGATCCGCAACAAGAAACAACAGAATATTAAGAAAGCGAAGGGAATAGGCTACGAGGGGTTTAACCTAGGAAGAGTGAAATCTTCTTGGAATCACACCGTATCTGAAGACAAGACAGTACTTGAAACTCTCCACACACGTTTCTACTATCTTGGTTCGAGCAGAGAACTGGCAGTGGTGAAAAACAGAACCGTCTGAGCGATATTTGATGGTTATGGCGGATACGTTGTTGATCTGCGCATAACTGGAGTTAACAACCGATTACTATCAATAAATACGATTCTCAGAGATAAATGAAATTTGGAAATTTATCCCTGAACAAAAATAAATTAAATACAGTGAAAATAATAAAATAATGCTTTCAGCCACTTTACCTTTATCTCGCAATTTCGCTAATTAGCGGAGATGCATTTTCATAACGAGTGTCAACAAACACCGCGTCGTCGGTCACCATAGCAACTTGTAAGGGAGACAACTCGATGTGAACGTTATCAAATATGGAGTCGTTCAACAAACTGCTTATCTTGGCAAAAGTAACATACTATATCGTTTACTAGCAGTATCGCCCGGCGTTGCTCGGGTTTGTTTCGACCCTTTAAAATTGGAATTTTTGGAAAGTAAAAATTTTGCATTATGTAGCTTGTTATTCTCTTTAAGTGAACATTTTTCTGGTTGAAATATACCAAAAAATGGCGACACAGCAGTCAAAAATTGTAAAAAAAAAAAAAGGGATTTTCATAGAAAAAAAAGTACCTTTTTGATGTAAATAATTTTTGGTCTTAACACGGTCCGATTTGAATTTTTTCTTCAAGGAAAGGAAGAGCAAGCCCTCTATCATATTCTCAATTTTGGTCAACTTGCACTGCAGGGTCTCGGAGGAGATAGTGTAAGTTGAAGGCTACCAAGCCTGCCATACACAGACAACTTCAGCTTTATATATAGAGATATATAGTGTATATATATATAATAATAATAATAATAATGAAATTATTGTATACAGTGCTCAGGTGCACCACAACTTGTCAGAAAGTGCATATAAAGTACATGCAGTAATGTAAAAATGTTTGGAAAGCGAACAATGCATGAGTCAGATACATGCTTGTGTGTGTATGGAGGGGGGAACATCAGGTGTAGTGTTGGCGAATTTCAGAAAGCATGGAAGTTTTGAAGGATGCAGTGCTCCGACAACTAACAACTGATGCCGGCAGTTTGTTCCACGCTTCAGCAACTCTCAGCGTGAAAAAATGTTTCCTGAAGTCATGGGAGCTGTGCTGTTTTCTGACTTTGTAAATATGTCCACGGGTGTTAGATGGGTGGAGTTTGAAAAGGTGCTCAGAGTTATTGGTTGTAAGATGGTTAATAATTTTATTGGTGTCTGCCAAGTCAGCTGCCAGACGTCGGAGTTTCAATGTGTCCATGCCCGGGGAAGTAAGGCGTTCAGGATATGGCAAATGCCTGATGGAGGGTATTCTTTTGGTTGCACGTCGCTGAACAGCTTCCAGACGATTGATATCCTGGGCAAGATAGGGGTTCCAGACCGGTGATGCAAATTCCAGGTGAGGTCTTACCATAGCTATATAAAGCCGCAGATAGATAGCCGGAGAGCGGCTCACAAAGGATTTGGTGAGTGATGCCAAGACACCCTCAGCCTTCTTGACAATTTTAGCGATGTGTTTTGTCCAACGCAAATCACTGTCGACAATAACACCCAGGTCACGTTCACGTGAAGACTTTTTGAGACTAGTGTTGTGGAGGGAGTATATATATATATATACACGGTCAACACACACATTGCATGCATGTGTTTTGTACGCATAAATGTGAGTGTGTGTGTGTGTGACTGAAGCCATTCAAACATACATACATAATACCTGTCTGTCTGTTTTTATCTGTCAATCACTCACTAAAAAGAAATTTAAAAAATCTGTTATCTCTCTCTCTCCCCCTCCCTCCCTCTCTTTGCAACGTCGCTAGGAGGGGACTTAACTCATGGCATCATTACAGTGGATTTCTTCGCCATGAAAATTGAAGTTATGGCTCAAAATTATTTACCACTATTCGCAGGAAAATAATTTGACGAAAATACAGCTAGGGTCGTGACGAATGTCCTAAAATTTGAGCAACATGCGTGCTAATTTATGGATGTACATAAACTACAATCACGTACACACACGCATTCTGTATATATATATATATATGTACAGATGCTTTACCTTAAACATACTGCTTTAGTCGAAGTTCGGCCAAAGTTTTCATCACTCTACAACGTTACCATTTTTTTAATACTTATATTCACGTCACTCGATTTGCAACAAATAGCAATTAAATTTCCCTCAAATCTTACTAAACTATTTTAAAAAATAGGATGCATTGATAATTCAACTGTTGATACACTGGGTCTGAATATGAGACCCGTTAGTCATGGAGAATGTATTTGATAATGTCTGCTTCATTGGACTGGCTTCAAGTGAAACTAACCGTTTAAAAAAATTATTATTTCAAAACTACACAACTTCAATTTTTCTTTCTGAGAAACCTTATGTTGGAATATAACACGTATGTATATGATACATATATAATACAAACCACATTAAAGATACTAATACAAAACCAGTAGGAAAAAATGGAAGAAGAGGAACGAAGAGAGAAAAGCCGAAAGAAAAATAAAACAAAGAAATAACTAAAAACATCAATCCAACATCGAGCACCAGCATGTATTTCGTTACTATGCTATCATCCTAGCAATGCTTCAATTTAAATCAAGTAAAATATTGTTTACTTACTTTGACTATAGAGGAGTAATAAAGTCCATGAACAAAACATATATTGTGCTTGCTTCAAACAGGAAGAGGGCCTCAAAGCAAAACTGATCCATAATAATACATCAAGCAAGAGAGGATATTCAGTTCTATAATTACAGATTATAGTTTATTCCCCCCCTCCCACCTTTTAAATTGAACTACATTGTGTCAGCTAATGTAGACATGACATCTAAATTAAATAAACAGTGAAGAAACATTGAAGATATATATTGGAGTAGTATAGTTTCCATGAAGCAATTTTTGATATATATAAATGTTTTTATTTTTTAAACCAAAGCAATGCATCTTATTAACAATTACTAATATGAATCAATGTACTTGTAATTTGTAAGCATACTAACCATCGACTTGTACAATTAATTTTTAATAATATGCATTGTTTTGGCTTGAAAAAATAATTAAAAACATGCAGCATGCAAGAGAGAAGACTGCACTAGTTTGATTATATGTTGGGGATGGATACTGACGGTTCTATAAGGAAGTACTGATCTTGCAAAGTGGCTGAGAAACCCAAACAAGGGAGACATTGTGGAAGATTTAAGGCCTATCACTCTGCTTAGAGCAGAGTTGAAGATTTTATCCAAAGTGTTAGCCAAGAGGTTGGCGTTTGTTGTGGACAAGCTGGTTGGTGAGGTGCAAACATGTGCCATCCCAACTAGGACTATTCATGACAACCTTCACCTTATGCACTACATCATGCAGATGGTGGGTGATGAAGATGGCATGGGTGGGGCTCTGATAATTTTAGACCAATTTAAAGCCTTTAATATGGTCAACCATCAATACTTGGCAGCTGTCCTCAAGGCAGCCAGTTTTCCACAGTTGAATAGTTGCTTTGCACAACAGCATCTGCTCAGTTGTTTGGGTGAATGGTCACCTGTTAGAACCATTCAGCATCTTGCATTCAGTCTGTCAAGAGTGACCTCTCTCCTCCTTTCTGTATGTACTGACTCTTAAGCCATTACTGCGGAAACTGGAAGCTTTGAAGTGTGTCCCATGTGATTTAGGATGTAGGAGAAGTGTGTCTGCTTATGCTAACGAAGTCACTGTCATAGTTTCGAGCCACAGGTATATAGACCTGATTAGCAACACACTACAAGAATATGAAGCAATGAAAGAAGCAAAAATTAATGCGAAAAAGTCAGTGGTCTTGCAACTTGAAACCTGGAGAGACAAGTCCATGCTGTCCAACAGTGTAATGGGGCACTGAACAGATAGTCTGGTTAAATTGTTCAGGGTGTGGTTCGGTCCAGTCCTCCAGGTGGAGAAAAGTTAGGACGAGGTGACAAGCAGGGTAGTCAATCTTACCCAGAAATGGGCCAAGAGGAAGCTGTACCTGAAAGATCAAGCGGAAGTGGCGAATGCGTACATTGCAGCCATCATCTATTACCATTTGACCATTGTCCCTTGCCCCATTTGCTGGTGTGCTGGTCAGGCACTCCATCTGCTGTCAAAACCACTGAATGGACTGCTGGGTATGCCGTGGTTACTGATGTGGAGACATGCACTCAGGCTATGGCACCTCCAGTGTTTCCTTGAGGGTAAGCAGGTGTGGCCACCATTTGTCAGACTTACTTTTCTACAGCTCACCTCTGACTGAGCTGCAGTCTTGGATTAGGTGTAGACCGAGGAGGGACACTTGGCACCTTGAGTGCCATCAAGTGCTCACAGCTCTCTGCCAGGCAGGCAATGTGGTTGGTGGTAGTTCCACTCTAGCATTCTATAGAGTGCTAGTGGCGGGGAAGTGCAACAATGTTCTTGGAGAAACTCTAGGTGTCAACGAGGATCGACCAACTGGTCTGTTTCGGAGAACTTTTGGGCTTAAGCCTATGGATAACTTCCAGAAATCCCCTGCCTAGCAGTGCTACCAAGGGGCACTGCCTGTACGAAATAAACTTTACAGGCACAGAAGTGCCATCAGTTGGGCCTGCCTGAGGTGCACCTAGAATGATGAAACTGTTCTGCACACCCTTGCAGTGCCTGAGTATTGCTACCTGTAGGTTTATGACAAATACCTGGTGTTGTATGTAGGACAGACCTGGCTATCAGCTGAATCCATAATGAAGATTACCCTATCACCTTCCATTGGCCAGGAGAAGCAGGCAATTTTTATTTGTCTGGTGACTGTAGTGAAAGAGGTAGTATGGTGGACTCATCTGAAAGGGCTAAAGTCAGACACTTACCTCTTTGGCCAAGCCCTCATCGACTTTTTCAAGTTTCACTTGAAAAGGAAGTTGAGGGTGGAGAGAGGATTGTTGCTTTGTAGCAAGTTTGTTGAAAGGTGGGTGAATGTTGGAAGAAAGGTCGGTGTGAAAGAACCAATTCTGAGTGTACACCTGTGAAAGATAACATCTTTCATGTTGATCAGGCACCTGTGGCTTTTGTGAGTTTTTCTATGAGGACCTTAAAGTGCCTCCCCTATTAGGAGTTTTATTTTGTTTAATTTTTCATTGTTGTTTATAATGTTTACTCAATTCGAAAACCCACTGTATTGTCTTGTGCTGTCGTTTATGTTTGTGTCATCTCATTTTATGTATCTTTATATTAGCCCTTGCAGCCACTAAAAGAAATAATTATCGTTGTCGTTACTGTCACTGCAGTTGCTGTTGTTCTCGTTATCAACACCAAAAGTTCTGACATTGCTTAGAGATGAAACATTTTTCACCTTGTTGACATAATTAAGTTTAGGCCATTTGTTATTCATATTCTCAATTTTTACCAACAAGAAGTGTGCTCCCTTGTTGAACATTATGATTCATTCTTTAAATAATTACAGAAAATTACAAAATATTTGCTTTTGCTGGAAGCAGTTAAAATTCAAAATTTATAGAAGTGCACCCCCTGCAAAACAGGGGATATTTCCATACAAAAATACTATCTGTACAGTCCAGATAATCTGGGAAATGTAAAGGTGACAATAGAAATGGAAAACAATAGGGCCTTAGAAGGCTGAAAAGATTACAAACACTTTTTCAACTTACGGAGCACCAAATTTCTGTGACTTCACAGTATGGCAGCCATAATAATAATAATAATAATAATAATAATAGTAATAGTAATAATAATAATAATAATAACAACAACAATAATAATAATAATGATGATGATAATAAATTCTTTCTACAAAGGTGTAAGGCTTGAAATTTTGGTGGAGAAGATGAGCCAAATATTTATCACAGTGTCCAGCTGGTACTTATATCACTGACCCTAAAAAGATGAAAGACAAAATTGACTTGGGTAGAATTTGAAATCACCGGGTAAACCTGAAAAGAATGCTAAGTATTTTATCTGATGTGGTAATGTGCCTACCAGCGATCCTGATGTTGGTTCAGATCCATCAGTGGTCATATCTGATGAAAAATATCTGGATTCAAATCAGAAACAGAGAACTTCATTATAGTAAGTGAGGAATAGTGCCTGTTAACCAGAAATTTCCAAGCAAGCATTATTAAAAATGGTGCTCACCCCACCTACTACTTCTGTGGTCATCATCAAAATTATTATTATCATTATTATTATTAAGGGAGCAAGATGGCAGAATCATAAGCATGCTGTATGAAATGCTTATGACAGTGGTACAAGGTATCAAATTTATAAGATTTGATTGAATCAACCCAGGTAAATGACAAGTACTTATTTTATTTACCTTTAAAGAAAGTAAGACTAAGAGGACCCTAAAGAATTCGAAATCTTGATCATATAATCTAATATTTATTCTGAAATCCTGTTATTTCCAACACAAACTCAAATGTATGTATAAATATGTATGCTTATTTATTCCACTCTGTCTAGCTATCCTTCTACATTATGTATATTTTTCTTCTGACACATTCACAAACACACACATAATTTTCATATGTGTGTACCTGTGTACTTATATGCATATGTGTGTGTGTGTCTGTGAATATATGTGTATTTATATGTAATTCTATGTATAAAAAAATCGTTCTGTAGGAGTTGAAAAAATTAAAAGTATGATTTCCCTTCTCACAAACACTACAAATATCCATAGTAAACTCAATGAAAAAAACCTATAATTTGCATATTATATATATATATATATATATATATATATATATATATATATATATATATATATATATATATATATATATATACATATATATGGATGGATGAAAACAGTTTGATTCAAATTCCTAGGTATCCCAACAGCTGAAAATGGCTGGAGATTATCATCACACTTAAAACTCAAACAACAAACTTGAATCAAGCTGTTTTGATCCATACATGTAACTCCCAGTAATTATGTTGAGTGCCTTTCTTTTATTTGTCCACTCACTCGTACATGTGAGTGTGTGTGTGTGTACATCCATGCATATGTATACACATACATTCACCTGTACACATAACACACTAGTGAAACTACTGTAATTCTTCATCTGGGTAGAGATTGTTAATCAGCTGTTCATATGCTACATCATCGACCACCTTACTTTTCATTACTTTCACCAGATTTGTGTCTCCATCCACAATTTGTGAAAGTTGATGTGCCTGCCAGTCAATTTTACTAACAAGCTCTTCGTACTCAATAGAATTTTCCTCATTAGTGAACCTAAAAAAAAAATCAGGAGATAGAACAGGAATAAATGTGATATTATATAATTATTTGTGAAAACTATTTAATATTATGACAAATGATTATGTGCATGGAGAATAATGAGAATCAAAACAGCAATGTACATATTCCTTCTTCATACATTTAGGCAGTTTCAAAAGCAAATATGTGAGTCACTGTTGCGTTTGTCATCGGAGGACAACTTTTCCTTTCAGATAATGTTTGTGTAAAAGATTCATTGGGGGGCTAGTATTTGGTAGAAATACCAGTAAAAACTTAATCTAAATCCCTTGTAACATTTCAATTTGTTCTTGTCCAAATCACACTTTTCATTATACAAGAGTTAAAAAAATAATAGGTCAATCTGACCAGAAGCCATGCATGCTTCATCTTAGTTAAAATGACTGGATGTCTTCAAGTTTCTTCAACATCCCTGCAACAGCTTGCTCTTTAGTATTAATAGATTATTGGAATTGCAGTTTAGATAGGAGTAGGCATGGCTAGGTTGTCTCAGTATAGACCAACATCATGGGATGGGAACTTGGATCTCAATGTATTTATATTAAATACTTAGATGAAAAATAAATTGAATAACTTAATTAAAATAAAGAATTAAATTAATTTAAGAAAATTAAATGAAATTAATTTCATAACTAACCTAAGCTATTATTTGTAGCAATTTCATTGATCCTCATGGAGGTATTTTTGTTGTCTCATCTTATTGACGTTGGTATCTATAAACTATGTGAGTTTAAATTAAGAGGATTTATAATGAGAGATGTTCCAGCTTCGACCATCCCGTCTTTTCATTTAAGTTAGAGTGTATTGAAAACTACATTCTTTTATTTGTCTCAGTCATTGAACTAGGGCTATGCTGGGGCACCATCTTCAGCTGCATGCCTTCAGAAGGATATATTATCCAAGGACACATTATCCACCGTGTTCTCATTTTTTGAAGACAATAGAATGAGATCTGAGAGACATTCAGTTGCTTTTACTAGCATGTGAAATTAACTGGTAAAGATTCTCCCACTGTCAAATATTTTTGTTTAACTGTGCCACTTTCCAGAACAAGTTAACCTATAATCAAAGACATTCCAGCAATGACCAACTCTCAACCCACTTTTCTCTCCATTTCTCACTACCCCTGTCATCTCACCATAATTCCTAGTCCTTACTCTCTTGAACATCTGGAATTTCCTCTTCTTGCCCATGTCTTTTCTACAGGGTAAGATTTTAACATTTAACCTCACCAACAATGGAGACATTCAAACAATTGTGAGAAATGTCCCTTCTTCAGTGAGTGAGAAAGAAAAAAATTAAGTTTTTTTTTTTTTTCCAGTTATAGTATATATGGAACTATACCACCAAATGTATTCTCCATTGGAGAATACAGTATCTGTAACAGTTTATAGAAAGCTCCAAGACAGCTGAAAGGAAGCAGAGACCAGGTCAAAACACTTGCAACAGAATGGATTTTGATAAAGGCACCAAAGGGCCATGTGAGAGTTTTAAATAGATTGGATAATGGATTGTCTACCATCCAAAAGGAAGAGTATTTGCCCCTACAGACTCTCACAAAGTTTCCGTCTCTGAAATTTGACACTGCAAATTATATTACGGGAGACACTTGTTCAAAGTGCCATGCAACGGAATTGAACCTTAAACTGTAGTGAAGCAAACTTCTTAAACACACAACCATGCCTGCTCTCATATTCAGACGAAAAAGTGTCATCTGAAGAATATTTAACTTTTCCTTGTATATCCAGCTGCAGCATAAAGGTGCCTTCCTTGAATCTAGCAATCTATCAACTTGCTTCTTAAAACAATTGTACGGAATACTTAGAAAAAGATTGAGACAAATTATAACCACCAGCAACAGCACTGCTGCCAAAATACACACATATATACACACACTCACATACATTCATATATTTGAATGTTTAAAAGCACCATTTGAACATTGGGCATCATGGAGGCAAAGTGGCTGAGTTCCTTTCAAGTATTGAGCCTCACGAAAGCAAAGTGGCTGAGCTCCTCTTGAGTACTGGGCCTCATGGAGGCAATGACTGAGGCCTTTGACATTATGTCATGCCTGAGAAGGAGATCCATCAAGCCAAACAAAATCGCAGTTGTGGCAGATACCAGTGTCACACAAATGGCACCTCTACCAGTTGCACATAAAAGCACCCATTACACTCTTGGAGTAGTTAACATTAGGACGGGAAACCAGCTGTAGAAAACCATGCAAGATCAGACTGAAGTCTGGTGCAGCCTCCTAACTTATCAACATCTAACTCATGCCAGCATGGACAACAGACGTTAAATGATATATATTAAATACACACACAAGCATTTCAATGCATCATGTGAGAATGTCTATACCTACCATATATATATATATATATATATATATATATATATATATAGATGAGTGTATTTTTACCTTGTTAACAATTAACACGGAAAAATAAATAAATAGTTACCAGGGCAGCAAAAATCTCACAAGTAAAGGTGTTGTAACTCCTTGTTTATAAAGGTAGAAACTTCGTATTTACGTTGAATATTTGAATAATATGAATAAAAAATGGAGTTAACGCAGGTGTAAACAAATATTTTTACTTTCGACACATGTTTCGAAAATTCCACTGATACTATTCAAAAGAATAAATGGTATAAACAATGCAATCTTCTCTTCGGGAAAGTGAAAAAAACGAAACTCATCAATACGACATTTTAGCAAAAAATGATGGATTTGTATAGCGATAGACAGAACGCTATTAATATTGTTTAAAAAAAACGTTATATGATATAACGTCATAAGTAGCTAACAGAAAGAGTATACAGAAAAAATTTTCTACATTGATTCTGCTCAGTCTAATTGTTAATTCAATAATGTAGATAAGATTTCTAGTCGTAAAAGAATTATTGATAACAAACATAACTTACGCACCAATACAAAGCGAATGAAGGCAGATAACCCTTATTTAATCCCCTATTATCGATCTATAAGTAAATATAACACCTTCAAAAGTAATTACGCTATGAATACTAGTAAAAATATTTGGTTAATAATTCCTTACGGGAGACAAATTAAATCTAATCTCCCACTGCTGTTTCGTCAAGCTATTGCTAGGAATTTTCCAAACAATTCTAGATATTATTCTATAATTAATTCACATAAGGTTAGGATAGGTTTTTCAAACACAAAAAATCTCTTGCAAATTATATCTTCTCATAATAGCAAACTGTTAAATATTAATACATTTACTAATACTAACATTAATTTAGCTAATACCATCCAACCCTTTAGAAATATTAATAACAAGGTTATTGTATCTGAAGTCAATTCCAATAGAATTAAATTTATGTCAAGTAACTCTAAGATTAAAAATTCTATATATCAGTGTATAATCACTACTCGTAATAAAGTACGATTTTACATTGGAAGCACATCGTTAGAGTTATCTAAAAGAATTTCTATCCATTACTCAACATTTAGGGATAGAAATAAACGGAATAGTACCGGTCTCAGCAAACTGATTTGGGATTTAAAAGACCACAATGAACAATTTCATTTAGAATGGTTGATCCTCTCAATTTCGATACCATATGACAAAGGCAAGAAATTCTGTCTTCTCTGCAATTCTGAGCTATTTTTCATTATTTTTTCTTAAAATATTCTAGTAAACACGGTTATAGAGCTAGCATACAGATGTACGCATTGGCAAAAACATACATTTAGTGCATATAAGTAGTCTCTATCATTATATATAATTTAAACTTGAATTTCCTTTATATTTAACATTCACTATTAATATCCCTACTCTTTCTGTTAGCTACTTATGATGTTATATCATATAACGTTTTTTTAAACAATATTAATAGCGTTCTGTCTATCGCTATACAAATCCATCATTTTTTGCTAAAATGTCGTATTGACGAGTTTCGTTTTTTTCACTTTCCCGAAGAGAAGATTGCATTGTTTATACCATTTATTCTTTTGAATAGTATCAGTGGAATTTTCGAAACATGTGTCGAAAGTAAAAATATTTGTTTACACCTGCGTTAACTCCATTTTTTATTCATATATATATATATATATATATATATATATATATATATATATATTAAACCTTGCTCTAATAACTGAGTTAATACCAGAACTAGAAGAGAATAGTTTCAGGTGTGGAAGCAAGGTTTAGAATTGAAGGGCCTTAGAGTCAATCTAGCAAAGTCTTAGTAAGAAAGCAGACAAACCACAAAACCTTTCAAGTTGATGGCCCTGCTTGATCTGTAGGAAAGGCATAGGTAGAAACTCCATAAGATGTACCTGGTGTAAGCTATAGACTCATAAGAACTATGGCAATTTCAAAGGAAGGTTAACTGGGAAGATAGTTTTTGTGTATGGCAGATGGGCAACAAACACTGAAAATGTGCAGAAAACAACTTCCATCACATGCTGTGGGGAAAAAACTAGAAGTAGTTGATAGCTTCTGTTAACTGAGGTGACCAAGTCAATAGCATTGGTGGATGCTCTGAGAGCATAGCTGCTAGAATAAGATTAGGCTGATCAAAGTTCAGAGAGCTCCTACCTCTGCTGGTAACAAAGGGCCTCTCACTCAGACTGAAAGGTAGACTGTATGATGCATGTGTGCAAACAGCCATGCTACACGGTAGTGAAACATGGGCCATGACTGCTGAGGAAATGCGTCAGCTCAAAAGAAATGAAGCTAGTATGCTCTGCTAAATGTGTAATGTCAGTGTGCATACACGACAGAGTGTAAGCACCCTGCAAAAAAGTTGGACCTAAGAAGCATCAGATGTGGTGTGCAAGACAGACAACTGCACTGGTATGGTCATGTGTTATGTATGGATAAGGACAGCTGTGTCAAGAAGTGTCACTCCCTAACAGAGGTGGGATCTGTGGAAGAGGTAGACTCAGGAATATCTGAGATGAGGTGGTGAAACACGACCTTTGAATGTTGGGCCTCACAGAGGCAATGACAAGTGACCAAGACCTTTGGAGATATGTTGTGCTAAAGACCTGGTGAGCCAAGTGAGATCAATCATCATGGCTGATTCCAGTTCCACTTGACTGGCTCCTGTTTTAGTAGCACATAAAATGCACCATTCGAGTGTGGTTGATGCTAGTGTTTCCTGAATGGCCTCGTGTCAGTGGCACATAAAAAGCATCTACTACACTCTCAGAGTAGTTGGCGTTAGGAAGGGCATCCAGCTGTGGAAATCTTCCCAGATTAGATTGGAGCATGGTGCAGCCTCCTGGCTTGCTAGTTCTCAGTGAAACCATTCAACCCATGCCAGCATGAAAAGTGCATGTTAAACGATAATGATGATAAATATATATACACATACATACACACACACACACACACACACATTTACGCATGTATGTATGTATGTATGTATGTATGTATTTGATGGCACATGGCTCAGTGATTAGAGCATCAGCCTTAGAATCAGTTGTGAGCTCAATTCCTGGACAGGGTAGTGAATTGTGTTCATGAGCAAGACACTTTATTTCATGTTGCTCCAGTTCGCTCAGTTGTAGAAATGAGTTGCAATATCACTGGTGCTGTATCAGCTTTTGCCATTCTCTTGGACAACATTTGTGATGTGGGAAGGGGAGACTGGTATGCATGGGCGACTGCTGGTCTTCCACAAACAATATTGCTTGGTAAAAAGTTTGCTTCCAAACAACATGGTACCAGGTTCAATCCGACTATGTGGCATCTTGGGCAAGTATCTTCTACTATGGCCTTAGGCCAACTAAAGCCTTGTGAGTGGATTTGGTAGATTTCATAGACAGAAACTGAAAGAAGCCCATCGTAGTGTGTGTGTGTGTTTGTCGTTGCGCTTGTGTTTGTCAGACACCAGACTGTAACAAAACATAACTCAAAATAATTGAGGAAACTTCCTCTTCAAACGATGTCAAATTTTATTTGCTCTGAAGAGATTGCACCAATAATGCATAAATCGCTGCATATGAATATGCAACGATATGTGATTGATGCAATTGAAACACATGTCAGACTTTTATTCAAACTGGAAATAAACGAAGTTTGAATGTTCAAATTCTTCATTCTCCTAATTTGAATATATATGTGTGTGTGTGTGTGTGTGTGTGCGCGCGTGTACACACACACAAAGAAACTGAGGGCACTATTCAGCACCAGTATTGTTAGAAATAAGAGTAAAAACAACTCATACCACTATGAGTTGCTTTAACTCTTATTTCTAGCAATACTGGTGCTGAATAGCACCCACAGTAGCTTTAGTGACATATATATTTTTGTCTTTCGGTTTAAAAATTGCTAACAAGCCAGCCATATTTATTTATATACATATATGTATGTATGTATAGATGGATGGACAGATATAGATATATCTATGCACCTAGGTGTGTCTGCATGTATATGGCAGGTTTCCATACAGTTGCCATTTACAGAATTTCATTTAAAAGGCATTCTCAGTCTATGGTTATCATAGAAGACATTTGCATAGAGTGCTCTTTTGAAGGATAGAATGTGAAACCGCACAGTTGCCAAGTGAACTTCTCAGCCAAGCATTGTTCTCAAAAAAGAAAAAAAATATCAAATACCTGTAAATTCCACTTACCTTTCTAGAAGGTGATTCAGTAAATCCTTTGAGATTGGAAATTTTTGACCTAACATTATTCTTCGAATGGCTGAGGCAGGCAAGTAACCAGTTCTTTGGAAAAAGAAAACCAGAAAAATAAATGAAACAGATGAAAATCTGGTGCAAGTCTGACCATTTGGATAAAAGGTTAGTTTTTACATTCACAAGGTTCTATGCTTGATTCAACTGTACAACATTGAATACTGTAGTCTGATACTGAGCTATACTTTCTACCTCCATCTCATGTTGAGTTATTCCTTCAATTACTGCCTCATATTGAATAATACCTTCTGCTGTAATTTCATTTTGAACAATACTTTTCTATTTCTGCCCAATAGTGAACAATATTTTCTACTGTAGCCTCAGGCTGATTCAGTACATTCTGTTGTAGTCTAATGTTGATCAATAGCTTGTAAGTGTAATTTGGTATTTCACAACACTCCATCTGCATCTAATGAAGAAGACTGCTTCACTGACCTGGGCCACCGACCATTCCACTGGACAGAAGCTCCTGGCCAGTTCCAAGCATCTGCCTATGTGTTGTGGACCAGTTTAACTTTTGCAGGTATCCTTGACATTTTAACATCTCCCTGGCCAAACACTCAGCCCTTCGATGTCTTTGACACTTCAAAGACATCATCATAAAACTGGCTGATGTGGGTGAAGCTGTGGTGGTGTGGAATGCAAACAACTACAAGGCTGAACCTCTCCGCCAACTTCAAGACACCTCTTTCTATTCCCCTCTGCCCTCCAACCCCATGCCTATCAACAGACTACGTCCTCCACTATCCATAACCTCATATCCTCTTCCCATCTCCCTCCCACCACCTCAAACCTCATTGTCTGCACTCTACGCACCCTACCATTATCTATTTCCTTCCCAAAATCCATAAGGCCGACAACCCTAGTCTCCCCATCATCTCCGCCTGTAACTACCCCATGGAATTGATCTCAAAATACCTCAACTGTGTCCTTGGCCCCCTAGTGGCTTCCCTCCACTCCCACATCCATGACACTAACCATGCTCTCCGTGTCTTCAACTCTTTTTCCTTCCCACCTGGCCCCTTGGCCCCTTGAAACTTCTTTTCACTCTTGATATCAAGAGTCTATTTACAGTAAACCCACACAATAAAGGACTTCTTGCACTCAAACACTTCCTAGAACTTCAACCCAACTGCCAGCCTGACACTTCTACACTTCTTCATCTGGTCAAACTTGTTCTCTCCTTCAACTGCTTCTTGTACATCTACACAAGGAACTGATATACAATGAAGAACTCCTCTCTTATAAACAATAAGGTAACTTAAACAAAAAATTGAAAGTAAAAAGTAAAATATAATATAAAAATAAGTACATGAGTCAAATAAAATGTTATACAATGATAATAAAATATCATTTAATAAAACCATAAAAGAACATAATCAGAATAAAAATAACAATTGGACATTCAAACTGACCATTGCATACTCATACATACATGCAAGCATGCATGCACACATGTATATATATATGTATGTATGTATGTATGTATATGAAAGAGGCTGGTCACATTCCCAGAAGAAAAAAACTTGCTCACAAACGTGCAACATGGTTTTTGTTTGGGGAGGAGCTGCCTCTCACAGCTACTATAGCATTCCGTAACGGTACAGAAACACCAGCTCAACCACGCAAATGTGAATGTGATATCTTGGTTTTGCCAAGGCCTTTGACAAATTTAAGTATGGAATGATATGTGACATATTGCATGGCCTTGGCATCACTGCAAAATTATGTGAGTTACTGCATGACTTTCTAAAAGTTAGACAGTTTCAGCCAATACTGCTCTCCCTGGGGAGACATCAGTCTGCATCAGAGTCCCTCAAGAAACTGGGACCATTGCTGCTTGTGGTGGCTCTCTCAGACTTGTTGTTGGCCATGCAATCAGCCACTATCACCAGCTACATTAACGATAGAAAAATATCACTGGCAATCAAGGACCCTGGTGATATGCTAAAACTGCTAAAGAACTTGCATGCAGTTTACAAATGGGCTGATGAAAATGCCATGCAGCACAATGCTGAGAAGTTTCAAGCACTCCACTACAAGCCCACAAATAGACTACAATCAGAATATAGAGGACCAGTGGGTATTGTAATCCCAGTCAGAGTCAGTGCATGACCTGGGAACCCACATGAGTAATGATGCAAAATTCCATGTACATATTACCAAGACAGCAGCACAATGCAGGTAAATAGCTGGATCAATTCTGAAACCATTCAGAATCCCCTCCCCTCCCAAAAAGCGCTACTCGTGAGGAGAATTTTTAGAGTGTTTATTCTCTGTCATCTGGATTACTGCTCCCATCTGTGATCACCACAGAGTGTCAAACTGAGAGCAGAATTTCAGGCAATTCAGCTCCACTACATAAAGAAGATTGACTCAATGAAACAAAACAGATGAGCTACTGGGTAAGGCTAAAAGAACTGAAGCTCTAATCCCTGGGGAGAAACGAGGAAGACCCTGGAAGGTCTAACTCCCAACTTAGGAACTGAAAGCAATATCCAACTATTAGCACTGCATAATACCGAATACCATCTCTTCTCCATCTCGAATAAGAACCCAGGACTGTAATAGTTTGTGTTTCAGGGGTCACAACTATTTAACAGTCTGCCAAACCACCTCAGAGGCATGTTCATTGGAGATATGAGGATCTTCAAAGAGCAATTGGAAATACCTAATGAAGCTACATTGCAGCAGGAGGCACAAAGAAGAGTGCATCCTTCCAACTTGCTGCTTTGCCAAAAGCAGTAAAGAAAGAAAACCCAGGCAGTGCTCCAGTATGGCCCCAGCCTTTAGCTGAAACTAGTGAAAGGTAAACGAAATAGGTGTGTGTGTGTGTGTAGTAAAAGAAGAACTAGAAAGTCTTTAGTACAGTATTATATATTTGAGAAATGGATAGAAATCACTTTTCTGATAATTTTTCCACTTTAATAGTGAGATGTTTGTAAGTTATTAGGTGTTTAAAAAAAAATTATGCTTAATAACTAATAAACATCTAATTATTAAAGTGGAAAAATGATCAGGAAAGCCATTTCTATTCTTTTTTTCAAATACATGTGTGTGTATATATATATATATATAATTGTTAAAGAGGACAACAAACATTAAGGCATGGTAAACATCTCAGGTTGTATACAATATTATTAGTGAAAAGAAATTACCTAGCGTACCTAATTGTTTAGATCACCTGTGGACTAAACGTCCATACTTTGTGTGTGTGTGTATGTATGTGTGTGTGTGTGTGTGTATATATATATATATATATATATACACACACATACACATGTATATATACATATGTATCTATATACACACATATACTCATACATGTATACATATACACACGTGATATGCATATGTTGGTGTACATATATGTGTGTGTGTGTGTTTGAATGTTTTTGAGCCCCTCTCTGTGTGAAACTATATTTTGATCTATTAGTGGTTGTCTGTGGCTATACTGCGTTTATACACGTGCTTTTGTGTATGTACACATACTCAGAGATGTTCTGGTCCATATATGCATATATGAGTGTGTTTATGTATGCCTGTGTATATGTGTGTATGTATGGCTATATACATGTATGTATGTGTGTGACATCATCATCATTTAATGTCCGTTTTCCATGCTGTCATGGGTTGGATGGTTTAACTGGGGACTGGCAAGCCAGAAGGCTGCACCAGGCTCCAATCTGATCTGGCAAGGTTACCCTTCCTAATGCCAACCACTCCAAGTGTATGGTGGGTGCTTTTTACATGCCACTGGAACAGGAGCCAGTCAGAGGGTACTGGCTACAGCTACGATTTTGGTTTCACTTGATTCAACAGGTTTTCTCAAGCATATCATATCACCTAATATATCAAGAGCACTCTTAAATGGGCTGGACATGCAACACTGGCATTGGCCATGGCTGTGATCTCAGTTTAGTTGTCGGGTCTTCTCAATCATAGCATTTCTCTGAAGGTTGCAGTCTCTTGTCATTTTGAAGCTAGGTAAAATTTGAAAGATGTTGCCAGATGGTTACTCAGTGGTATTTGGCAGACTTCTGGGTTTTTAATTTGTTGTCGATGCACATGCGAGTGTCCTGATAGTGCTTTACCTGTCTGGCCAACATACAGTTTTTCACAATTTGGGCATTTGATGCAGTAGATTAAATTTCTGCTTTTGTAGTTCATGTTTGCGTTTGTGAATATTTTCCCTGTTTTTGTGTTCATATATGGTCCGGTATGAAATAATTGGCATGTACTGTATTGGCTATCATTGCATTTAGACACAGTGAATGGTTGATCTTTGGTGCTAAGGTCAAACCTTGCCTTTATTAATACCAAATACTGCCAAATACCTTCTGGCTAGCCAGCCCTTAGTGAAACCATCTAACCCATGCCAGCATGGAAAGCAGACGTTAAACAACGATGATGATATATATCTATATATATATATATATACACACACACACACATATATATATACATAGAGAGAGAGGGGGTGGAGATTACAGGCTCCCTGTGTGTGTGTGTGTGTGGTGTGTGTGTGTGTGTGTGTGTGTGTGTGTGTGTGAGTGAATTTATCTTTACATTTGTCTTCTCAGGTGTTCTTTGACCATAAACAAACAACATCCTCACTATCAAAACAGATTTGCTTGCAGTCAATAGTAAAATCATATCCAGACTTCTAGACATGTCTTGACATACTGCACATCATCATCATCATCACTGATTCATTCAAACAGTTTCATTTGTTTTCTAGTTCACTTTTTAATTGTTTATCATTCAATAGACTAGGTATTATTACCTTGACTGAAAACAGGTGAGAAAACTGACAGAGAATCTGCCTCAAGTAGGGAAAGTGGGCATTAAGACAGTCATGATGATAATGATAATTATGATGAGATACATATATATGTGTGTGTGTGTGTATTACATTCATTATCATTGTCATCAATGCCATGATCATCATCAGAGTTGATCCAGATCAAAATAACAACAACAGTTAATACTTACTCAGAGCGATCTTCATATTTGAATCGTGCCAAAATCTTATGGTAGTCTTCATAATTGACTTTCTTTAACTGTTCCTGGACACAGCTGACCAATCTTTCAAAATTAACTTCAGGGTCTTTTTTGTTGCCATAGTGACGAGCCAGCACAAGAATTTCATGTTCACAAAGGTCTAATTGGTATTCAGACAACACCGATGAGAAATCATGGTAGCTGACAACTGATGAAGACTTATCACCATTTGTTTTTGCATAGAACTTCCTCAGCAAATCATTTCTTCCAATTTTTCTGGAGTTTTTAATTTTTTCAAGGATCAGCTTTATGTTTGAAGCTGGAAACTGTTCAGTTAAAGAAAAAGAAAACAAATAAAAAATCATAAGAAAGGTGCGAAAATGGTAAAAGCAAAATCCTCATCATGGTCAACATCACTATTATTATCATCATTTACATCTATATCATCATCATCTTCTACAATCTTCTAAAAAAAAGGGTGATAGAAAGCTGTTTTCCAACTATAGAGGCATCAGCTTGATCGATGTGGCTGCCAAAACCTTTGCAATCCCTCTTCTGAAGAGGTTTCAGGCCATCCGTGATGTCCGTATTTGCCTTCTCAGGGCGGCTTCCATCCCGGGAGAGGGTGCGTTGATCAAATCTTCAGTCTCCGGCGAGTCCTGGAACAGCAGTGGGTGCACCAACAACCTACTGTCTCTGCTTCATCGATTTTGCGGCTGCCTTCGACTCGGTGGATCGGAGGCCTTCTGGTGTATTATGCAGGCGGATGGTATTCGTGTGAAGCTGCTAAACCTCATACAGGGCTACTATTGTTCAACGAGGGCTCGTGTGAGGGTCTATGGCAGAGAGACAGAGCCGTTTGATGTCATTACCGGTGTTTGACAGGGTTGTGCACTCTCACCAACCCTATTCAATTACGCCATCGATTACATTCTCAACACTTCACTTCAGGACTACCCAGGCATAGAGTCTGGGAGAGAAGTCGTGGTGACGGACCTGGCCTACACAGATAACATTGCGCTCTTGGGTCCTAACTGGGCAGATGTCCAAGTTGGTCTTGAAAGGGTGCATGCAGCAACTGTTGGTCTTCGGATCAATGCTGGTAGAACCAAAGTGATGACGTCTCTGGTTGCAGCAGATGACTGGTAGCCAATTGTTCTCAAGGGTGTAGAGCTAGAGGATGTGGAGTCCTTCGTCTACATGGGTTTAACGGTGGTTTGAACGGGCCAGGGTGCAGCCAAGGTTGAGTGTCGCATAGGTGCTGCCAGATCTGCATCATGCGCCTCCAGTGGTGCCTGTGGGACAGAAGAGAGATCTTCTCGGTGACCAAAGGGCGAATCTACCAGGCCATTGTTCATACTGTCCTCCTATATTGTTGTGAAACATGGCCTATGAGGGTAGTCGATCAGTGAAGGCTGAGGGTGTTTGACAATGACTGTTTACGCCACATTGATCGGGTTCCTACAGCTGGTCTTCGTCATCGCCTGAACCTCCAGCCCCCTCCCTTCGGTGCTTCTACAACAGCGTTTAAGATGGTTCGGTCATGCGGCCCGGTGTCCAGAGAGTGAGCTGATTCACGATGTCCTCCTCCCACCTCCACTTCCCAACTGGTGCAAATGCAAAGGCAGGCAGCTGCAGACCTGGGCAACAACAATAAAGGAGGACCTCTCCAAACTCTCAGGTCCTCAGGTGGTCGGTCTGCACAGATGGAACTGCAAATGGCTCGCTATCTCCAGTGACTTCACACAGGACCGTTGAGTGTGGGCAGCCATGGTTCTTGCTGCCGTCAGGACCAGAGAAGAAGCTGGCTCAACCCACCCTGGGTGAACGCCATCACAAGTACAAGTAAGTAACGTGGATCATATCATATGCTTTACGATAATCAATCCATGACATGGCTAAGTTAGTTTTCCCCTTGCAGTCTCTAAGTATAGTTTTGTCTATTGGGAGGTGATCCTTGGTACCTCTGCACTTATGCTTGCAACCCTTCTGCTCATGTAGTAGGACTATTTTTTACCAGATGTCTGTATATTGACTGTGAATATTCCAGTCAATAATTTCCACATAAGTGGCAAGCAGGATACTGGCCTGCAATTGTCTACCATATTGCCTTTACAATGTTTTTCAAGCCCAGCACTGTCCTATCCATTGTCAACCACACTGGTGTTACTTGGTTGGCAATTAACAAGGTGTTGAGTTGTACAGCTAGTCGTGCATGACATTCCCAGATATTCAGTAGCCTTGAACTCCATCTGGCTTTGGGGTCTTCCAATTGCTCATTTTTTTTTGCTGATTTCCTTCACTCTGTTAACTGAAATGATTAGTCCTGCCTGTTTTGGGCAGATTACTGTTTGTTTCAGTTCTTGCAACCATTTAGCATCTTTCTTGTGTTCCTTGTCTTTGCTCCAGATGCCTTTCCAAAACCTTTGACTTTCAATGTTATCTGGTATCAACTTTTCATCTGTACACACCAATTATTTCTTTATAGAATCTCTTCTGATCTACTCTTAATAACCTATTTTGCTGGTATCTGTTCATTCTTTGGTCATGTCTTACCATCTTTGCTTACTTTGCAATGAGGCACTGTTTCAGGCCCTATATTTCAATATCATACTTCTTGTTCAGTGCCCCATATTTTTGTTCATTTTTAAGCTCCCTTTTATCTTTTCAATCTAACACTATGGATCTTTTCTTTTGCCACTCCCATTATAGTTCTTTTTCTTGACATGAACATCCACATTTTCTGCTACAACAATACTTTTAATATTTACATTTTTTACTATTTGTCATTGCTAATATTTCCTCTTATCCGACATGAGTTATGGTTAATTTTCGTTAACACTTTCATGTTAGTTCTAGGCTCCAGGTCTTATCTATTAGCATAGACACTTTGATAGAGCACTGCTTCTATAATTATAAAAAATAAATGTAGTCAAACAAGACAAAGAAACAAAAAAAAAAGAAACTAATATCCAATGCTATTTTTTCTGTAGGGTGGGGTATATATGTATATCTGTTTAATGCCTTTGTGATCAATGACTAGTCTTTGTTGTTTGTTTTTATCAAATTCGCTTATGTGTGTGTTTGCATGCTTGTTTATACATTACTTAATATTATTTTGAAATATTAAAATGTGTTCATGTAAAACTGGGGTGTATATGTAATTAATTAGTTCATGTATTTACATATAGTTCAAAATGCATGTACTCGAATATAATCCAACACTTTTAATGAGTATTACTTACTCAGGTGTAGTCCAGCACTGTCATTGTGGTGAGAGTTACATTCATCATCATCATCATCATTGTTAAGCGTCCGCTTTCCATGCTGGCATGGGTTGGACGGTGCAACTGGGGTCTGGGAAGCCAGAAGGCTGCACCAGGCCCAGTCTGATCTGGCAATGTTTCTATGGCTGGATGCCCTTCCTAACGCCAACCACTCCATGATTGTAGTGGGTGCTTTTTACCTGCCAGACGAGGCTGGCAAATGGCCACGAGCGGGTGGTGCTTTTTACGTGCCACCGGCACGGAAGCCAGTCGGGGCGGCACTGGCAACGGCCACGTTCGGATGGTACTCTTATGTGCCACCGGCACTGGTATCACAGCTACAATTATCATTGATGTTGATCGATTTTGATTTTTGATTTTGATTTTCACTTGCCTTAACAGGTCTGCACAAGTAGAGTTTTGTGTCCCAAGAAGGAAAGGTATGCATAAGTGGACTGAGGCCATGGGTTATGGTCTCACTTGTCCTGCCGGGTCTTCTCACGCACAGCATACTTCCAAAGGTCTCGGTCTCTAGTCATTTCCTCGGTGAGACCTAAAGTTCGAAGGTCGTGCTTCACCACCTCGTCCCAGGTTTTCCTGGGTCTACCTCTTCCACATGTTCCCTCAACTGCTAGGGTGTGGCACTTTTTCACACAACTATCTTCATCCATTCTCGCCACATGGCCATACTAGCGCAAACGTCTCTCTTGCACACCACAACTGATGCTTCTTAGGTTCAACTTCTCTCTCAAGGTACTTACACTCTGTCGAGTATGAACACTGACATTACACATCCATCAGAGCATACTGGCTTCATTTCTTGTGAGCTTACGCATATCCTCAGCAGTCACGGCCCATGTTTCACTGCCATGTAGCATGACTGTTCGTACACATGCATCATACAGTCTGCCTTTTACTCTGAGCAAGAGGCCTTTTGTCCCTAGCAGAGGTATGAGCTCTCTGAACTTTGCCCAAGCTATTCTTACTCTAGCAGTTACACTTTCAACACACCCGCCCCCGCTACTGACTTGGTCACCTAGGTAAGGGAAGCTATCAACTA